>NC_139939.1:5076817-5199317 GCF_963454915.1 Gymnoscopelus microlampas | reverse complement strand
TCAGCGTCTTAACGATGGTGGTTGAACAATTAAGCAACACTTCAACAGGTGTTAGGCATATTAGAGAGATGCATTATCCCAATTTCCAACACAGAGATATGATCTTTTAAGTGTGTTTTTGTTGCTCATAGAATTAAATACACCATAGGTTACAATGACCAATTTATAACTGGATATTCATAATCATTTGAAGTAATTCTGTGCATGTGATTAATTTTGATCTATATGGACAGTCGTGCATAGATGCCAGCCTAGCTCCACAAGTAAAACCAGAATCATCAGGCCATAATTGATAGCCTAATTGTTAAGACTTAGACAGGGGCCATTTTCGAATTGCACAAGTACAAGCAAGCACATGCGATTGATATGGGCACATTTCCTACAAATGAATCATGATGACTCAACCAGGTAAACCGGTACAGTTTCCCTTGACATTCTAACTCCCATTTCTGTGGAAGTATTTAAGGGAGGTTTTAGTACATCAAGGTAAATACAGGCTTTTATTTGATGTATGATGATGCAATAATGCTGTCAATTACTTGGAAGTCGGGGTACATCAAGGTAAATACAGGCTTTTATTTGATGTATGATGACGCATCAATGTTGCCAGTTACTTGGAAGTCGGATGTCTGACTCGGATGTACGACTTCCAAGTAACTGACAACATTGATGCGTCATCATATATCAAATAAAAGCCTGTATTTACCTTGATGTACTAAAACCTCCCTTAAATACACACTATGCTGTGTGCGTGTGTAAAACTGTCATCCTTGAGTTGAATTTCCTTTCTGTTGTCACGCACATTAACAGTATCCACCATCGATAAAATAAAATATAATACAAATCTTCACTTTCCTACATTACTAAATGCATGGTCAGGGACCATATGCAAAACCTCCACGGACCACCAGTTGAAAACCCATGATATAGGCAACAGTGTAGTCACCGTAGTTTATAATTATGGGATCCAATGGGTTTCCATTCGTTTAGCCTTGCTAAACGAATGGCCTAAGTAATTTTTTTTTCAGGAAAAATACAAAACTGATCCAAAACAAAACTATGATATTTCTTAATCATTTCACCCAAAATGTTAAAACAAATTATGACTATTTAAATAGAAATAACACTGTCTGTCAGTTATGTAACATAAGAGATTTAAATAGGTTTAAATAGGATTAAATCTGACTTAGGCCAAAAAAAAGAAAGCAAAAATGTTTTCAAAATGGCCTAAATGTCACGGTGCAGGGCAGAGAGTTGTAGGACCCAAGCGCAGACAGTGAGCGGAGAGAGAGAGCAATACAGATGGAGGGGGGTTTATTAACTAAACAGGGAATACACTGCAACACAAGGTAACAGACAGAACACAGTAACAACATTAATGAACCAACACAGACTGGAAACAGAGGGGCATATAAATAGACAGGGACTAACTAGGCACAGGTGAGAACAAAGGACAATTAACACATGATTGGCTGTAACAGAAAAAGACACAGGTGAACTACAATTGCAAAGACAAACTGGTGAGACAAGACAGGAAGCAACAACTAGGGCAGACAGGAAACACCAAGACAACACTACAGAATAAAGGTACAAGGAGAACAGGGAACAATACAACAGGAAGAGTGGCCAAAAGGGTCCAAAAGGGTCCAATACCGTTTAAGGTCAGACACGGGCTAAATAATAAAGCCACAGTCCACGGTCCGAGGAGCGGACCGTGACACTAAATCAGTAAATAATTTGGCTTAAGTCACAAAACCATGCTGACTTAGGCCAAAAAAAGGCCTATTTTGGCCTAAGTCACACTAGGGAGTATAGGCCATTATAGAGGGTATGCGCATGCTTAAAGTGAATGGCACATCGAGTGGCAAAGCGAGTGGCAAAGCAACATGCAAAGTGAGTTTAACATTGTTTAATGTTGTTTTAATGCAATCAGATATGACTTTTCTGTTTAGATGCATGGGCTGTCAAGGCCAGAAAGTATTTTTTGACACTCAGTAGGCATTCAGTATGACATCTTGACAATACCTATCGTCACATTTTAATATATTGTGGGACAATATATCGTGACACTCCTATAGGCGGGGAGGGCTAATCTTTTTATTTTAATCACTTGGGGAGGGTCATTGATTTTTTTTTTTTTGTCAAAGGGAGGGTCATGGCATTTTAGATCAGGGCACATACATTTTCTCCAGGGGTACCCTTCTTTAAAAATGGACCTGTCCCCTAGTTAGTTAGACACGGACGGGGCTGCAACAGCATGGACTGCACTGACAAGCTGAACAGTGCAATGTTTAATGATTCAAATACTGCAAAGAAAATCAATGCTGAGATGATAACAGCCCCAACAATGTAAGTAAATGCACCCCACATTACTTAATACCATTTTTCAAATATTTTAATTTTTGGACAAAATAGTCAATTGTACATCGAGGTGCCCAGATGTCCCTAGGGGGACTGCACATAAGTCCGACATCCCATGGCTCCGACTACGTGGCTTCCGCGTGCGGTTAAGGTTAGGGTTAGGATTAGGTATAGGGTTAGTATAGTAACCGTCGGAACAATGAGCCGTCGGAACAATAAGCCGTCGGAACAATGACATGGCACCGTCCCTAGTGCCCCCCTATCCTGTATCCGATTTGAACATGCTGATGTACAATGTGATGTAGTAGCCTAATGCAGGTGTAAAGGCCTTTGCAGACAGGGTGCGATTTTTTGCACGGAAAAAAACGGACAATATCATTTTTTAAATGAGCACATGGTTCTCAATGACCTCATGCACACCGGCTCCGAATTTACTGTGCGGTGATGCGCCGATGCGTTTTTTTTTCAATCGAACCCAGATTTGTGTGTCTTTTCGCATGTGTTAAAAACTGATTGACTAATCGCACCCTGTCTGCAAAGGCCTTTAGACCATTGTGTTTGTGTTATAGGTATGCATAGTTTTCTATGCATTTCGGGGTTTTTGGGGGGTTTGACCACCAAAAACATTTTCGAACCCTAGGGGTTGGGATTATTACATGTAGCAATTCATAGAATTTTACCCACATGTACAATGACATAGTGTTTCTTTTTTTTTTTTTTTAGACATCCAAACAATTACAGGAATGAGCAAGTTTCTCAACAATGAAACTTTTAAACATTCGCAAAGAGATAAGTGTGGCAAGTTTGAAACTCTTTTGGAGGTCATTCCAAGCCCATGGACCATAAAAAGCAAGGCATTTTTTGCCCACCTCAGATGAGAAAGTCTGTACTACACAACGTATCCATGCATTAGATCTGAGATTGAGGCCATTCTTTACCACCTCGAATTTTGAGGAGATGGAGGGGAGAATTCCACCCAAGATTGCCTTATAGATGAAAGTGTACCAATGCTGCTGCCTACGGGCACCTAAGGAGAACCAGCCGACTGCTGCATACAGAGTACAATGATGAGTCCTAAAGGGTAAATGAGTTACAAATCTCAGTGCCGAATGGTACAAAGGATCCAAACTGGCCAATGTAGTCTGGTTTCATTGAAGCGGAATGGACATGCTGGCCATTTGAGGTACTGCAGGTGGGGCCACTGTACATGAATGTACTCAGTGACGCATGCGGAGAAGCCCCAAATAGACCGCGCCCATCACATTTTCCACTATGTTTCCAACCTGGAAGAAGGGGTGAATTCGCCTCATGTGCTCGGTGAGCAACTCAATGCAAGTGAATGGGAGGGGATTTCGGGTGCCCTCTCTATTATTTTTGACTCTATGGTATGATCCTGGCCCGATCTATTCCCCCTCCTGGCCCGACCATCAACCTCCAGATGGCTCTCCTAAATACACGATCAATAACAAAAAATAAGACTGGCTGGCTAAAAGACTTTTTCACCTCCCGCAATCTGGATTTTCTACTACTGACCGAAACCTGGACGACACATGGCGACAATTCACCCTTTTCTGATCTCCTCCCCCCGGATTGCTCCTTTTTTAGCTCCCCCCGAATCTCCCGCACTGGTGGGGGTCTAGCAACAGTTCTCAAATCTAACCTCCAGTGTCAATTGATACAATCTGAGGCCAGCTACTCCAGCTTCGAGATTCAGCTATTGAAGCTTAACCTGTCCTCCCCCGTTCTGTGTGCTGTTATATATCGACCACCCAAGTACAACAAGGATTTTATTAATGATTTTAGTGACTTTTTATCCTGGGCCATGATTAATTATGACCACATGGTCATTTGTGGTGATACCAATATCCATGTCTGTTGTGAGTCTCGTCCTCTTGTCAAAGATTTTTTAAACCTCCTCGAGGCTTTTAATCTCACCCAATCCGTCACCATCCCAACACATGAAAAGGGCCACACATTAGACCTTATTCTGTCATTCGGGGTAACTGTCTCCGTCACCGACGCTTTCTTCATCCCATGCATTTCCGATCACTCACCAATTTTATTCACCACCTCTATTCCCTGCTCCATTACTAACTCTGGCACCCCTACTCGCCGCACACGCAATATCAATCCTCGGACTGCACCACTCTTCTCCTCTCATTTTTACGACACAGTGTTAAGTTCCCCGGCTGATGCCGGTACTCCGACGGCGGATGCACTCCTTGACACTTTTAACACCACTTGTACTAAAATATTGGACTCCGTTGCTCCCCTTAGGCACAAGCGCACCAAATCCTTACCTGAGCCATGGCTAAATGATTCCACCCGAGACCTCAGACGTTTATGTCGACGTGCTGAGAGAAAATGGCTCAAGGACAAACTCCATATATCCCTAGACATACTACGCAATTGCCTATCTGACTACCACAGGGCAGTGAAATCTGCCAAAACCAAATTCATATCCGATCTTGTCACAAAAAATAGCCATAAACCTCAAGTTCTCTTCAATATCTTTAACTCACTCACTAACCCCCGTGCAGCACCTCCCATTGCCCCCTCTATTGCCCTATGTGTAAATTTCCAACAATTTTTTATCGACAAAATCTCTGACCTTAGGTCAGCACACATTTTCACCAGCCCAGACCCTGTTACCTCCCTGTGCCCTGTCACTCTTGACCAGTTCCACCCAATCACTCTGTCCTCCCTCAATGATACAATTATGCACCTTCGCTCCACCAACTGTCCTTCCGATAGCATCCCCCCCCGGCTCCTCAAAGAAGTCCTTGGTGCTGTTAGCCCAAGTGTCTTATCACTTATTAATTGCTCCCTCACCTCAGGTTGTGTCCCGGCTGCCTTCAAACATGCTGTGGTAAATCCTCTTCTTAAAAAGAAAAACCTCGATCCTTCTGTTTTATCTAATTTTAGACCTATCTCACAGCTACCTTTCCTCTCGAAAGTTCTGGAGAAGGTAGTCTATGCCCAATTACAGTCATTTTTAATCACCCACAACCTCCATGAAAAATTTCAGTCAGGATTTAAACCAGGCCACAGTACCGAGACGGCTCTCCTTAGGGTTTTTAATGATTTAATTTTAACTGTTGACACTGATACCCCCGCCATCCTCGTGCTCCTTGACCTCTCAGCGGCGTTTGACACTGTCGACCACAGGATTCTCCTGTCACGCCTTGAACACCAGGTCGGTATCACAGGCACAGCCCTGTCCTGGTTCAAGTCGTACCTGTTTGATAGGACCTTTGCTGTCAAACTGGGGGAATTCTCATCACCTCCAGCCCCCCTCACATGTGGGGTTCCCCAGGGTTCCGTACTGGGCCCAATATTATTTTTACTTTATATGCTACCCCTCGGGTCCATTTTTACCAAACACAACATCTCCTTCCATTGCTATGCCGATGATGTCCAGATTTATTTACCCATCAAAATGGACTCAAACAATTCTTTTCAACCCCTACTAGACTGTTTACAGGATGTAAAAACCTGGATGGACAACAATTTCCTGACACTCAACCAAAACAAAACTGAGATCATACTATTTGGCCACAACACCGTCACACCCCCTAACATCCCGGACACTCTCATATCTAACATCTGCACCTCTGCCAAAAATCTTGGTGTAATTCTGGATAGCGCCTTTAAGTTCGACAAACACATCAGTTCCGTTGTTAAAGCTAGTTTCTTTCAACTCAGACTTCTCGCTAAGGTCAAGGCCTATCTCCCCCGACCACAACTAGAAATAGCTATCCATGCCTTCATTTCCTCACGACTCGATTACTGTAATTCCCTCTACACCGGTCTAGAACAGTCATCTATCAGGCGCCTACAGCTGGTCCAAAATGCTGCGGCCCGCCTTCTTACTGGCACAAAAAGACGTGAGCATATCAGTCCAGTCCTAGCCTCACTTCACTGGCTCCCGGTCAATTTTAGAATTAATTTTAAGGTCCTTTTTAAAGCTCAACATGGGCTAGCTCCACCATACCTCGCTGAGCTTATAGAACCACATAATCCAGCCAGGGTCCTAAGGTCTGCTGATCAGTCATTACTGATCGTCCCTCGAACCAATAAAAGGACCAGGGGTGGCCGCGCTTTTGCTGCTGCCGCCCCCGCACTTTGGAACGGCCTCCCTCTCCCCATCCGATCCGCCCAGTCCATCGGGGTTTTCAGATCCCTCCTTAAAACCCACCTTTTCTCTCTGGCTTTTAATTGCCCTTGATCCACTACTGTGTCTTAACAATGTATTGTTTTTGTCTGTGCGCCTACGTGCGCTTATTGAATTGTGTTGATGCTTTGTTTGTCTCAACCCTGTACAGCACTTTGGTCAGCTTCCGTTGTTTTAAATGTGCTTTATAAATAAAGTTTGATTTGATTTGATACAAGCTCACAACAAACCTACAAGCTCACAACACGTCGCATTGCGACGTGTTGTGAGCTTGTAGGTTTGGGAACCACTGCTATAGACAGCACTTTTTTCTAACCCTATACAATAAGTTGTGAGAAAAAAGGGCAAAATAATTTCCTATTCTTAAAAAAAACAAAAGAAAGCTAACCCAGAGCTCAAAGTAGCATTTTATAAACTGACCTTTAAGTGGGGCAAAAAAGTATTTAGTCAGCCACCATTGTGCAAGTTCTCCCACTTAAAAAGATGAGAGAGGCCTGTAATTTTCATCATAGTTATACATCAACTATGAGAGACAAAATTAGGAAAAAAAATCCAGAAAATCACATTGTCTGATTTTTAAAGAATTTATTTGCAAATTATGAGGAAAATAAGTATTTGGTCAATAACAAAAGTTCATCTCAATACTTTGTTATATACCCTTTGTTGGCAATGACAGAGGTCAAACGTTTTCTGTATGTCTTCACAAGGTTACCACACACTGTTGCTGGTATGTTGGCCCATTCCTCCATGCAGATCTCCTCTAGAGCAGTGATGTTTCGGGGCTGCCGCTGGGCAACACAGACTTTCAACTCCCTCCAAAGATTTTCTATGGGATTGAGATCTGGAGACTGGCTAGGCCACTCCAGGACCTTGAAATGCTTCTTACGAAAACACTCCTTCGTTGCGGTGCCATGTCATTGTTCCGACGGCTCATTGTTCCGACGTATACTAACCCTATACCTAACCCTAACCCTAACCTTAACCGCACGCGGAAGCCACGTAGTCGGAGTAATGGAATGTCGGACTTATGGGCAGTCCCCTTCGTTGCCCGGGCGGTGTGTTTGGGATCATGGTCATGCTGAAAGACCTAGCCACGTTTCATCTTCAATGCCCTTGCTGATGGAAGGAGGTTTTCACTCAAAATCTCACGATACATGGCCCCATTCATTATTCCCTTTACACGGATCAGTCGTCCTGGTCCCTTTGCAGAAAAACAGCCCCAAAGCATTATGTTTCCACCCCCATGCTTCACAGTAGGTATGGTGTTCTTTGGTTGCAACTCAGCATTCTTTCTCCTCCAAACACGAGAAGTTGAGTTTCTACCAAAAAGTTCTATTTTGGTTTCATCTGACCATATGACATTCTCCCAATCCTCTTCTGGATCATCCAAATGCTCTCTAGCAAACCTCAGACGGGCCTGGACATCTACTGGCTTAAGCAGGGGGACACGTCTGGCACTACAGGATTTGAGTCCCTGGCGGTGTAGTGTGTTACTGATGGTAGCCTTTGTTACTTTGGTCCCAGCTCTCTGCAGGTCATTCACTAAGTGCCCCCGTGTGGTTCTGGGATTTTTGCTCACCGTTCTTAAAAAAAAAAAAAAAAAAAAAATCCTACGGGTTGAGATCTTGCGTGGAGGAATGGGCCAACATACCAGCAACAGTGTGTGGTAACCTTGTGAAGACTTACAGAAAATGTTTGACCTCTGTCATTGCCAACAAAGGGTATATAACAAAGTATTGAGATGAACTTTTGTTATTGACCAAATACTTATTTTCCTCATAATTTGCAAATAAATTCTTTAAAAATCAGACAATGTGATTTTCTGGATTTTTCCCCCTAATTTTGTCTCTCATAGTTGATGTATAACTATGATGAAAATTACAGGCCTCTCTCATCTTTTTAAGTGGGAGAACTTGCACAATGGTGGCTGACTAAATACTTTTTTGCCCCACTGTATGTGCACTCCTTTTTTTCCACTTTATATGTTTTACATTAGCACATTGCATTCACCTCATATGCAGCAGTTAAAACATACAATATATTAATATCATATAAACATCACTTGTTGCTATCTTAACTTTTGTGTTTTATTTTTAAGATTTTCAACGAATCAAATAAGAAATTAAGCCATGTCTTGCAGCGTTATCACTCAGATTATAAACACAACATAATGGGGGATTCTTAATGCTATAGTCTCTACCACTAAAATAGAAATCCTAAGCAACTTTGTAACAACCTTCCAAACAAGATATTAACTGCCCCCCCCCCCCCTTTTCTTGTGTTTCTTGTGTTTTTGTGTGTGTGTGTGTGTGTGTGTGTGTGCGTGCGTGTGCGTGTGCGTGTGCGTGTGTGTGTTTGTGTCTCCAGTCAGAAGACGGTACAGGATGCTTGGAATGGGTTTTGGATTGCTTTGTGGTGTTCAAGCTCTGCTCAACGTTGGTCTCAGACTCTCTCTCTGTAAGTCAAGTTTCAACAGCGTATTTTATTTACATGTTTTATATTTCTATGATGATCCAGCATGTGTTTTATTTTCAAAATTAGCAAATAAAATAAAATAAAATAAAATAAAATAAAATAAAATAAAATAAAATAAAATAGAATAGAATAGAATAAAATAAAATAAAATAAAATAAAATAAAATAAAATAAAATAAAATAAAATAAAATAAAATAAAATAAAATAGTTCCGTATAGTTGCATTGGTAGTTATTATCATAATAATGTTTTTAATGTGGGTGTTGTTAAATTGTGAAATTGTAAAATATTTTTCACATGCAGAGCAGTTAAACATGGTCGGTTGGGAGACCAACTAACAACCAGATAAAACCATTTACAGATGTGTAACAACAACTTACAACCATTTACAGAGCCCAAGCTTGACCATGCAGTTACAGACCTGAAACTAAACAGAAAGACCAGTAATGCCCCCGTCACACACACGCTTCAGACATGGCAGCTTCCCAGCATACTGTATGGGAAAAAAGGTACGAGGGTTCAACATTGGCGAACTTTGTCCGGGCGCCAACCAAAAGAAGCGTTGCGGTTTGAACCCACTTGGCAGCCATTTGACTTGTAGTTTTCTTTCAGTGAGCCAACACTCTGACATAATTCAAATGAACTACACTGAAAAATAGTTATCATAATCAAACTTCCCCAGGTGATTACTTACATGAAGACAATGATTTATCGTATTACAAGTTTTCTGAAATTGTATATTTAAATATAGAAATTAGGCATTAAGTCCATGAGCCAGAGCCCCAAAATTGAGCCAGATATTGAATATTCCATCGTTAAAAAACCTTTGACTGCAACATCTTAACAAAATTAAATAAGAATGTTGACTCTGGCGTTGTCCAGTGTTCCAATGTTCATTCTGGAAAGTTATGAAAATTCTGGCATATTTTCCTAATGCCTAATTTGCATATTTAAAGGTAGGGTAAGTGATATTTTTGGGTTAAAACAAAAAGTATTTTGTTAAAAGGTTAAAGAACTATATTCTGATAGTAATCATTGCTACAGAGTGTTTGTTCAGTAACAGGAGTCTCCCCGTCTCTCCAGCTCTTTAATAAACAGAAAATACATTTTTCGGTAGGTGTCAAAATCTCAGCCAATCAGGAGAAAGTACCAATTTTTAAGCTTCATTTTTATAGTGTTCCAATTCCAATTTTGCATGCTCATTTCTTAGTGTCATCACTTCCAATTTCACTTGTTTAATCTATATCCTGATTGAGCTCTCTATCCTGATTGGACAAAATTGGAAATGAAACTGAAACTGAAACGAAAATGCATTTTCTGTTTTATAAAGAGCTGGAGTGTCAGGATTGAGTAACGGGAAGGACCCAAAAGCAGACGAGTAGGGATGCAGGATAAACTTGACGTATTTATTGAGCCGAACAGGCAGTTTAAACAAGACAGGTTCACTTGACAATGGTCTAAGGACCAACAAGAACATAATGCCAACACAGGGTTTAAATAGACAGGGAGTAACAGGACGCAGGTGAACTCAAACTACAATCAACACTGTGATAGGCTGGGGCACAACAGGACACAGGTGGAGAACATAACTAATCAAGAGTAAGCGTGACAAGACAGGAAACAGTGAACAAGGCAGACAGGAAACCATACTACAAAGTAAGAGCACAGGACACCAACTGCAAAAGGCAGTAACAGAATGACAGATACAATACAGTATAGCACATGCAGTATGCAGAAACAAACAATATTCAGAACATACAATATGTACTTTAGGCCTAATCGGCCTTAACTGTTCACGACCATATACTGGCATATTCAAGGTCTAAATAATAAACGTTGGCCTAACCGGCCTAAAGTGTCCATGACCAAATAAGGGCATTCAAGCTCTAAATAATAAAGTCAAAGTCCACGGCCCGAGGAACGGACCGTGACATGGAGAGACATGGAGACACCTTATATGGACAGGACACTCTATAGTAACGAGCACTATCAGAACATATACCAATTTTGCAATTATTTGAATAATTGCAAATCACTTACCCTACCTTTAAATATACAATTTCAGAAAACTTGTAATACGATAAATCATTGTCTTCATGTAAGTAATCAACTGGGGAAGTTTCATTATGATAACTATTTTACATTTTTTGTAATTTTTTAACCTGTCATGTACGTATGGGGAAAATAACAAAATGTGTGATAAAAAAGGCTGCTCCTGTGGAAAAGTTATCATATATTTATTTACTTATATTGACTTATATAAACAATATAAACAATGACTTATATAAACAATTTAATATAGGTATGGTTTTGCCCACTCTTTCGATAATGAAATCTTGTCTGGCTCATGGACTGCATGGGAAATGGATGTATCTGGTGCGGGCGGCAAGGAATCTCCGCTGGATTTGAAGCCCACTTCCTGAATCTCTTAACAGTTCAGTTTTCATTAATGGCCCAGAAGATGTCGCTATTTCACCTCCTGTAGGCTCCAGAAGAATTTACTCTCAATACAAGTGAATGAGGTTTTGGCCGGACTTTACACTTTCTTGTATTACCTTAGTAAACATTTTCATAAACACTTGAAAATGTATATATGTGACCCTTTTTGACAGGAGGACAGTCATTTCGCTTTTTATCAAAAATAAGTTTATAGCCCAGTTAGACTCTTCACATACTAGAGTATGTCTGACAGAATTTGCAGGATCGACATGTAAATATGAAATAAATGCATACATGTAGTAAAATATAAGGTTAGAGTTAGCATTTGCTAGCATTGCTAACCAAATCCTCAATTTCCATCCAAACATCTTGAAATTGCAGTAAAATCTGCTATTTCTAGCCGATCGTTTTGAAAGGTATCACTAGTCTGTTGGCTTGTGTCTAATGTAAATTTCAAATAAATTAACAATCATATTTTGTTAAAACTGTCCTCCTGGGCCACTGGTACCAGCCGGTTCCAGCAGGGGGCAGTGGCAAATGCTTGGTCTCAGAGAACATACAGAACAAAGAGACCCTTGCAAACCAAGATATATTTAAAGAAGGTAGGGTCATCTACGTCATTTTCGCTATCATGCAATTCCTGCCAGCAGATTCGTCGCACCATGGGAGCCAGACTGCAGCCGTGAGTTCAGTGGAATGCATTGGAGTTAATGAGAGCCCGGTGGATCAGCTCATGAACAAAATATATTTCTGAATGACTGAGACCTTTGTAAAGTAATTGCTTCTGGAAAATAAAAGAAGACATATCACACATTATTTTCTGCTGTGTTGCTTTTCGATGTGTCCACTGTATAAGTGTATTGAGCTGTCTAAAGAGCACAAAGTAGGCGATACTGCCGAGACAGAAACCAGTGTTGCCATGTCCACTTATTATAAGTTTTGACTTTGGGCTTATTTTTCTGTGAAGTTGCTTGTAAATATTGGTAGTTGCGGGTTGCGGTTTTATGGGCTTTTTTCTAAAGTGTAGTTGATTATTTGGACTTGGGCTTCACAATTTTAAAATTATTTTAACCAGTGGTTCTTAATTATGTTTATGTCATGGACCCTCAAATTAATATGTATTTGTCCCTAACCCCCATCTGAAAGTACCAGATTTGTGTTGTTAGTGTTTCAAAAATCCTCAATATTTCACATTTTACTTCAAGATTTAAAAAAAAATAGCAGATCTACAAGCTCACAACGCGTTGTGAGCTTGTAGATCGGCTATTTTCAATGTATACAGTAAAGGTTTAAAGTGCTCATAATGGCCTAGTGCAAGTCTTCAACAGGGGTCCGCAACGCCTAGGGGGTCCACGAGGTACTGCAGGGGGTCCGTGAAATTGTTGCTTGATTAGACAATAAAAATAAAAATAAATTATATATACATATATATATATATATATACAAATATTTGATATATATATGTTTTTAAATATCCATTTGTCTTCATATATCTTTTTAAAACATTTTCCACATTTATGTATTAAATAAATGATGATATCTATAAATGATTCTGTCCATTTTGAATAGCTTGTATACATGATTATTGTGCAATTGACAGATTGTTGTTCTCGGTTAATAAGGTATGTTTATAAATGGCAGTGCGGCCACCCTACTCACTGTACCCTGTACATGTATGTTAAATATAAAAGCATGAATATATTAATCTGTCTATTATTTTTAATAGTATTGATGCACAATAACATGTATGTTTATGAAACACAATTGTATACATAATTATACAATATACCCCCCCCGAGGGGTCGAGGTAGGGTAGGGGGTCCCTGCTCCATCTCCCCATCCCCTGGCCCACGGTGCTTCTTTTGGGCTTGTTTTCCTAGACCTAGTTGCTTATTTCCCTCTCACAATCTGGCAACACTGCCAGAGAGGATTTTTGTACAGTCTATGGACGATACATTCCACTGTTTAGATGCCTCAATAAAATTATACAGCGTGCTAAAAAAATCCGAATTGATTGGATAAAAACCTGTGATATGTCTTCTTTTATATTCCTGAGCCGATTATCTGACAAAGGACATAATGGTTCAGAAATAGTGTTTGTTCACAAGCTGGTCCAGCTGTCTGCCATAGACTTCATAGTATTTCACCAAACTTCCTGTTCCAGTTTTGCCTCCCACGAGCATCAATGGCGTCTGCTATGCGAGCAATGGCGTCGGCCCGCCCCCTAGGCTGTCCCTTCCTTGTTTTCTAATTTCCTTGTTGCAAACAAAAGAATTGCATCCCCCGCAATGCATGATGGGATTGATAGCCCAGTAGTGCTACTCTGAATGAGAGCCATTGAAATGGTGTTTTCTCTACTTAAGAGTTTTAACTTGATTTAACTTGACTTCAGTTCTATAAGCTGTAGTTTCAAAACTATTCATTCAATCTTATTAACCAATATATCATTATTTTGCTATGATTCCCTGCTTTCATATGACATGAAAAAATGAAAATGAAAAAATGCTAGATGAATTTGGTCACATATGTTTTCAATCACTAGTTTAATTCACTCTTTTTAAAATCATCATGATATGGGTTTAGTAATATGGTCCCATTCATTAAAAAGATTATGATAAAGTAGGGTATGCTTCTAGCGTTTCTACTGGTTCTACCAAGTGAAGACCCGCCCTCACTGCGGTTGCAGCCAATAGCAGTCGTTTCCGGTTTATTTTGGGGATCGGAAGTTCAAAGATGGCGGATTTGAAGTCGCCGCCGAACAAGTGGCTTCAGAAGGGGTCTGTAGAAACCAATGTGGCTCCCTGCGTCCACATTTTTAACAGTCTATGATCTGATGTCTCGGCTTGCGTTGGCTACAACATAACATGAAGTGCACGTGTGACTGGGGTAGATATAACAAACAGACCAGTTACAGAGCAGCTATTACAACCTCATTAAGGAGGTCAGATCAGAACAAAGTTGTATGTAAAACGTTGTTGCTTCTCCTTCTTACATATTCTGAATGGACTGCAGAGAGAGATGAGCTGAAGAGGAGGCTCTGTGGTCAGTGAGACACCATTGTTTTTATTCATTTTATATCATGTTGTTCATCATTTGTCATATATGAGCAAATAGACACTTCATTCTCTTGTTGTTAGAATCCCATGGATTGACATTTGGTGGTGGTGTGTGTTATTACATCTCCTCTGAGTGGAAACCCTGGGAGCAGAGCAGACAGTACTGTAGAGACAACAAATCAAACCTGATGATCATAAAGAGCAAAGAAGAACAGGTATGATGTGCGAGCGAGCGTGCGTGCTTGTGTGCTTGTGTGTGTGTGTGTGTGTGTGTGTGTGTGTGTGTGTGTGTGTGTGTGTGTGTGTGTGTGTGTGTGTGTGTGTGTGCGCGTGTGGGTGTTCACTCTCCATTCCGACATCTCACCACTCCGACTAGTGGCTTCCGCGTGCGGTTAAGGTTAGGGTTAGGGTTAGGTATAGGGTTAGTCAACGTCGGAAAGGCGACATGTCGGAAAGGAGAAATGCACCCGCGCGTGTGCGTGAGTGTTGTAACCTATATTGTACAGTGTGTACTTCAGTAACCAGCAGCTTTTCTGTCCAGGACTTTGTTAAAGGTTTACACCTGGACATGTGGCTGGGTTTGACTGACAAAGAGGAGGAGGGAGAGTGGAAATGGGTAGATGGAACACCACTGACCACACCAACGTAAGATTTTACCTTCATTCTTCTACTTCTACTCTTCAATTCAACTAACATTTTTAATTGCATTCCACATATTTACATTATATTTTCCAAATTATGTTAAAAGTTTCCTTTAAAAAAAACACTAGCGTGACAAACCATCCTTGTAAAGGTATTGTAATGAATGAAATGTTCTTACTTCTCCAGGGACTGGAGCCCTGGTGAGCCTAATGATGAAGATGGAGGAGAGGACTGTGCTGTGCATCATTATAAAGGAGGATGGAACGATGAACCATGTTCTAAAACTTTCCGTTGCATGTGCGAAAGAGTTGTGTAGTGAAATCATAATTGTTTTGTACATCTACATCTGGCTACATCTCAGTGTGGACTACATCTGGGCCAAATTTGGTGCTTTTAGACTAATTTGAAAATATGAAAAGAGCCTGGACTAGTTGAATGTACAGAATGTCACACAGACATGGCGATTTCCATGTGTAATCGTGCTAGACTGCAGCAGTTTAAAATCTTGCACTGCAAATCTCTCCTAATAAAAGACATAATATGAACCCCTAATTTTAAACTTAAAAACAATAAATCAGTAGGGACCTACACCAATTGTGTCTGGTCCTGTCCTGAAATATAGGCATATTGGAGGGATATCTTGAAAGCTTGCAAACATATTCTGTGTGGTTTTGCATTTTTTCTTTGCTCCTGGGTCACCCGAATCAGGATGCAACTATTGTTGCTAGCACTGGTAGACTAACTGGTAGACTTGCACAGACAGACAGACAGACAATTAATCTGCGAAGGGTAGTTCAGATATTCCATAGCTCATACAGGCATACAGTAAGGTTAGTTTAAACATATCACTAAAGAGGAGGGCAGTTGCTTCTCTAGCACTTTCTAGAGTCTTGTCCTCACATCAGTCCATCTGAGAATATGTAAGGATTCCATATTTTGTCATGAATGTACAACTTTTCCTTAATTTTGTAATGCAAGTAATCTAGAGGCATATAACTAGATATATCTGCCTTCCACTGGGCCAGTGTTGGGGGGAGGAAGGGGCCTTCCAATTTACAGCAATAATTGTTTTGGCAGTATTGCATGCAAGGTTGTACAATTTTACTCTTCTCTATCATTTATCCTTGTATTATTAACATATGTTTATGTACATGTATGCATATGTATCTCTGTTTATCTTTTTATTTTTCTATGCTGATTGTGCAGGCCCTTATTTTGTAATTATGTGTGTTAAAAAAAAAAGTAAAAACTCAATAAACATATTTGAGGAAAAAGAAAAATTCAACATCAGACGATATACACACCTCTTCTCACCACAGTACTCTTCAAAAACAGCACAGTTTC
The DNA here is from genome assembly GCF_963454915.1 of Gymnoscopelus microlampas. Classification (NCBI taxonomy): domain Eukaryota; kingdom Metazoa; phylum Chordata; class Actinopteri; order Myctophiformes; family Myctophidae; genus Gymnoscopelus; species Gymnoscopelus microlampas. The sequence goes on along the minus strand of NC_139939.1, from coordinate 5,182,827 downwards.
AGTGTATACAATCTGGGACTTGTCACCCAGCTGGTGGTGGTGACTGCATAGAGCAGCAGCAAAAGGAGAATATCTACTTTCGACCCTAGACACCGTCTACGGTGCGTAACCACATGAACCCAACGTCCCTGTTGTGCCTGTTGTGCATGGTCATAATATTACTGTACGTTAACATTCAGCGGAAATAGCAGATCTATAAGCTAAACCTCCTCTTCGACGTAGGACCAAAGACGAGGGCATGGCTGCATGACACTGAGATGGCAATCTAATGATACATGAAAGAAGAGTTCATAACATTTAAATAGCACTTGCCACGGTCAATCATACATAAATAAACTTTCTGCTGTGTCCTCTGACATTTGGCTCCTCCCAGTAACCTTGCACCACCAGTCTTTCCACCTCGGAGGAAATCCTGGTATTCGTTATTAAATAGCCCGTGTGATCCGGTCTAGGCCACGCCTTATGAAAAAAACAAAAAAATCAAGCTTCTGGTTCCAGGTGTTGTGGGTTCCGGTTTTGCGGAGCCGCTTTGTTTTGGTTCTCCCTGTTTGTTTCCCCAATCCCTATTTAAATGGAATAGAATTTCCCTGTGGGATAACAAAGGTTATCCCACAGGGATACTGTCATGATACTGACCATAATACTGACCATGATACTGACCATGATACTGACATTATACTGACATTATACTGACCATGATACAGTGACCATGATACTGACCATGATACTAACCATGATACTGACATGATACTGAATAGTGGTCTTCAAGAGACAAGAAGGTGGCCTTACACACTGTTAGTCAAAGTGCCAATATTTTATTATAGGACGCAGAGTAAAAAAACAACGTACAAATATGGTGCCTGAGTCATACAACCAATCACATGGATCTAAAAAAAGACGGGTTCTAATGAGACATCTACAGGGAGATGTCTCATTAGAACCCGTCTTTTTTTAGATGTGCTGAGAGCAATCAGGGCCAGGTGTTGTCTCACATTCCTGGACAATTAGGGAGGAGTTATAACTAGGGATGTCTGATATTATCGGCTTCCCGATATTAGCATAAACATGTAATATCGGAAAATATCGTTAGCGGTTTAAAAAACAAAACAAAAACATCACTGTATTATATTAGATTTATTAGATATTATATTGATATTATAGCTATTTTATTTTATTAGATATGTGATGTTACCTGACAATTAGTTGACTTTTGGTGAAAAGGCCTGCATATATCGGTTGATATCGGTATCGGAAATTAGGAGTTGGACAATATCGGATATTAATAAAAAAGTAAATATCGAACATCCCTAGTTGAAACTCATGCAGGGGCGTCACTACCGTGACGCAGACAACGCGGTTGCGTTGGGGCCCATGACGTTTGGAGCCCCTCCCCACCCAGAAAAAAAAAAAAAAAAAAAAAAGTGATACATTAAAAAAATATATATTGAATTAAAAAAAAAACCTGGGTGGGCCCTTAACATTGTAAGTGTTAAGTAGTTGTTACAAAACCGTTGTTTATGTACCCGAAATCCATCACAAACCCGCGGAAAAAGTATCAGAAAGCACTAATAACCGCAAAGTTTTCGCGCGTGCGCGCAGTCCGGGCGCGCAGCGCGCGTGAGGGCCCGCTGTGACCACCTCGCGTCGGGGCCTACTATTGCCTCGTTACGCGACTGAACTCATGAATAACCATTATACAAGTCTGAGAGAATCTGGAAGGCTAATTCCTTGTCAAAAGGACAACTAAATATATCTGAAGGTTTGCAAATACATTCATGAAATAGAACCACACAATAAAGAACATCAATTGAATACGATACAATATAATACAATGAATTCAACACACTCAATAATGTAGAAATGCATGTCCTGAATTTAACCTGAGTCACCCTAGAGTTTAGAATAATCTGAGTCTGAAGTAGGTGGGCCGCCTGCTAATTAATCAGAAGGGGGAACAAAAGGTAACAAAGTTAAAACTTATTTTTACCAAATTATTTTTTTTACCACAATGGAAACAAGCCCTTGGGACTTTTTGTGTTATCATTATAGTACAATGGTACCTCTGTACTATTTTGCAAACTGTTAATAGAGTATTAAATCAATCAAATACAAAAATAAAACATCTGAAAGCATGTTTACAATAAAACTAAACATTTTCATATCTTATAACCATTTGAAAGCATGTTCACAATAAAACAAAACATTTTCATATCTCATAACCATTTGAAAGCATGTTCACAATAAAACTAAACATTTTCACATCTTAAAACCATTTAAAACATGTTTACAGTAAAACAAAACATTTCCATATATTGAGGGAGTATTGGAAACCATTAAAGGAGTAGTTCACCCAAAAACATTCTTATTTTCTATCAACTACACACCACATGAAGCATTGAATTCATGGAGATTATTTTGTTTTTTTGTCGCATTCCTCAGGCAACAATTTGATGACCGGCGGTCTTTCCGGTAGGAGACTCAAATAGTTCTACCGGATACATTGGCATCTTTCCGACGGTAATCAAATTATTGGCTTAGGAATGCGACAAAAAGCGAAAGAATCTCCATGAATTCAATGCTTCATGGGGTGTGTAGTTGATAGAAAATAAGATTTTTTGCGGGGTGAACTACTCCTTTAAGCTCTATATACAGTAAACACTCATCTATGCAGAGATATATAATACAGCAACATATACAGTGTAATTAGATCTTGTGGACCAGCATCCTGCTCAATGTATGCTCATTGAAAATGACCACATACATGCACATGTTCTCAAAGGAAAAGTAACCAAAACTAGAAAAAGTGCTCCTCGGAGCACAGGTCTCCGCCAGGTCAGGTAGGCTATTGTGGCCTCCTGGTGGCGCTATAATAGGCCAACGTGAAAAGGTTGCCATTTCTTCTTAGGCCTTGCACGACAATCGGACACTGACTGCATTCATGATTTGAGGCATTTTGTTAAAAACATGTTTAGCTAAATTAGACCTGTTGGTGGCGCTATAACAGGCCAATGTTAAAAGGGTGGCATTTGTTCCTCAACTTAGTGTGAATGTGCGTGCAAAGTTTGAGCACAATTGGACGGTGCGTTCATGATTTGCGGAATTTTGTTCAAAACAAGCCAATAATGCAAACTTTAGATGTCAATCTTAGCCAATCAGTATGGCATATGAAAAATCAAACACATCCGTCGTGATCACATGACTATAGAGATCATGTGTACCGATTTGCGTGAAATTTGGATAAAATTGGAAGGAGTAGTATAAAATAATGTGTTTACATAAGTCGGCCTCCTGGTGGCGCTATAAAAGGCAGATGTGAAAAATGCAGGGCAAAGGTTTTTCCTTGACCTCTAGGGAGTGTGCATACAAAGTTTTACACAAATCGGTGCAATTATAGGTAAAAACACGAACCGGCCTGTTATAGCGCCACCATGAGGCTGATTTGAAAATTTTCAAATGATAGTTTTTCCTCGGCCTAATGGGAATGAGCGTGCAAAATTTCACGGAAATTGCATGCTGTGTTCATGATTTGAGGCATGTTGTTCAAAACGGAGCACTCCTGCAAACTTTGGAAGATATTTTTAGCCAATCAGGATGGAATATGAGAAATCTGAAAGACCCGTTTCGTTTAATGACTACAGAGATACTGTGTACCGAGTTGCGTGATTTTTGGACAAAATCTGTAGGAGTGCTGTCAAAAAATATGTTTTGCACAAATCAGCCTCCTGGTGGCGCTATAAAAGGCCCATGAGAAAAAATTGGGGCAAAGGTTCTGAATTGGCATCCAGGGAGTGTGTGTGCACAGTTTCGCTGCGATCAAGACAACGGTGCCGGAGATTAGCTGGTCACAGACGGACGGACACACACACACACGGACGGACGGACGGACGGGGTGGAAAACATACTCTCTCGCCATGCCTTTCGGCCTGGCGGAGACAATAAGAGATGGAAACAAAACTAGTCCCCACTGGTTGGATTATGTGCATCCTAATTTATTTATTTATTTTATTCAAAACTATTACTGCTGTTACTGAAACATTCAATTACAGTATAATCACCATCATGGTTTTGTGGGCCAGTAACCTGCAGCATGAATGCTCATTTTAAATGGCCACATACATGTATGTTTATGTGCTGACCATGATACTGACATAATACTGACATGATACTGACCATCAAAATGTACTTAAAGAACCAAAAGTAAAAGTACTAAAATGTTTGAAAATAGCCTGAAAACTCACAACGCGTCGCGATGCGATGCGTTGTGAGCTTGTAGATCGGCTATTTTCAAATAGCCTGAGTATAAAATAGGTTTTAAGTGGTTAATGTATGTTTTATAAAAATAATGTAATAATTCATATCTGCAAATTAACTAGTAACTAAAGTTTTCAAATAACTGTAGTGGAGTAAAAGTACAATATTTGCCTCCGAGATGTAGTTGTCGAAGTAAAAGTACCTCAAAATTATACTTGAGTACAGTACTTGAGTAAATGCACTTAGCTACTTTACACCACTGATTATTACAAATGTATTTCTGTGGTGATTTGATGTTTGAACCATCTGTCATGTCGGGTTGTCCCACCTGAAACAAAGTTACAGTATAAATGTACAGGATAGACTGTTATTGAACATGCAGTACTGTCAGGGACCGAGTTGGTCGGAAGGAGAGACACAGGGAAAACTTTGTTGGTTTTGAGTCAGCCATCACAAGTACAATGAGTTTGTCTACTGTCATAACACTTCATTAACTGTGGAATATGCAGCTTAAAACAGTAGCATATACACATATCTTACCTCCACATCCATTTTGTAGAATTATTCTTGATTTGAATGAACTGGATCAGCTTCAAAGTTAGGTCTCGGTACTGTGAGTGAGACATGAATTTAAAACAATCAACAGCTTTGCAAAATGTGTGTCATATTTGAACAGTTTGATGAATATGTTGGTGTATTCATCATCTCTCGGTTGACAGAGTCATGTCGTTCTCTGAGTTCAATTCCCATTCCATCTTAAAGGAGAGTTCTGGTCATTTTAGGTTGTATGTTTGATGTGTCGCTAATCACTCACCAACATACAAAGGAACGTTGAATATTTCCAGATCTGCCCCTGTTGTCCATTCTGCAGACCCCTTGCAGCGGCATAATGGGAGCGTGTAAGAGTGAAAATCGCCTATTTTAACAAATGCAAAGTCTGTTTTTTTTCTCCTAGTACTCATCGTGGAGTCTCATGATACTCAAACATGCGCTGAATGTACCGCATGAGCTACCGCTAATGCAGAACGACATGACGCTGGTTGCTTGTTTCTGTCACAGACGCCAGGTTCTGTGAGAGAAACATGCAACCAGCGTCATGTCTTGAGTCATGAGTACAAGGAGAGAAAAAACAGACTTTGCATTTGTTAAAATAGTCGATTTTCACGCTTACACACTCTCCCATTATGCCACTGCAAGGGGTCTGCAGAATGGACAACAGGGGCAGATCTGGATATACTCAACGTTCCTTTGTATGTTGGTGAGTGATTAGCGACACATCAAACATACAACCTAAAATGACCGGAACTCTCCTTTAATAAATCACACAGATATCTCTGCTTACTGAATATTTACTCAACAACCACTTGACTTCAAAATATGAATAAGGGTTTGTGTTCACGTTAGTAGTTCACCCAAATTATGACTTATTTTCTATCAATTGCAGACCCCATGAAGCCTTGAATTCATGGATAAAAAACATTTATAACTAATCAAATCAGTAATGACTTGTTCTGCCAGTGAATCAAATAATAACATTAATTAATATTACAGACTAAAAGTTCATGAAATTTGACTTAGTGTGTCCTTAAAAAGTTTATACTTTACCATTTTCATAGTCGTCAGAATGATGAATTACTTCATAGACACTTGTGTCGCCTAGAGGTGAACAAATGAAAAATTGTGTTTTTTATTTTTATTATTTCAATCATGGTTTCAATTTAGTTAATTATTCTGCTAATTAGAACTGAAAGAATTCCATGTACCAAAAATGATATTACTAGTTTAATGAATACAGTTTTTTTTTGTTTTGTTTAAAGTTATAAATCAATTTAGATTCAAATTAGAGCCATTTTGTACTTTACAGAAGTGTTCTTAGCCAACATGATTGGTTCAAAGACTGACCGTGTTGCAGTGGGAGGTACACATCATCAGGAGCTCCACTTTGATTGGTCCTCAGGTCTGTAGCTGCTAAATGTAAGTAGAAAACAAGATGTAATCTATGGAGTTATGTAGATGAATAGACAGACATCAATACTGTACCTGAAACAACATGGATCTGTAAATTAAAAGGTGAAAAAAGAACACATACATTATGATAGTGTTCATTTCGTCAACTAAAACTGTGACGACATTTTTTGCTAATTTCGTCAACAAATAAAAACTAGACTAAAATCATGGGAGGACGAGTGGAGAAGAGATCCAGTAGAACTAAGGGCGGATTCAGACTATGGTCACGGGTGTGCACCCCGAACCACATGGCAGATGTTGTGGTAGTGTGAACGTAGTGTACCATTCCCCGTAACGCATCATCGTACCGTACCCGAAACCACCTGGGGAGGTAGTCTCGAGTCCGATTGCTGCGGACTCGGTAACGGAACGCGGCAGTGTGAATTCATCCGTACCAAGAGAAGGAAGTGGACTGCTAATCATATATCCTTTATATATTTTTTATAACTACACATTATTTTAGCTTGTCACGATGACATTTGCAGCAACATCGATAATATCCTGTGAGTATTTTATTTCACTATTCATTTAGTTGACTTTTACCATTAAACAAATGAAGGCAAGCATCATGCAATAGCCTACGTACTTTTTTTCACTAACACTCTTGCTTTGCTTTCATTTTTCATTTACATGTAACGAGAGACAGAAATCCAGATTTTGCTACCAAAAAAGTTCATTAAAGTGCTGGAGGGACAGTTTAGTGGCTTCTTTAAGTGGAACGAGGTTTAGATGTAACGTTGTTCAACCTGAGCTTCTCTCAGTTGAAATCTAATTACATTAAATATGGTTAAAGTCTGGTGGTGTCTAGGGCCCAGGTTTTAAAGTTTGCCATATTAACGATACAATGTGTTCATTGTACATGTCACGTACATGAAATGTGTTCTCTGCATTTACCCATGTATTTTCCCAACTGTTAGGAGCAGTGAGTATTATTAGTGCAGCACTCGGGAGCTGTCTAGTTAGTATTTTGCTCAGGGGCACATAGACTGTGGCCGGGGCACAAACTGGAACCTTTTGTCTCCCTGACGGCCTCACTACTCACTGGCAGCAATGGCCGCTCCATATGGTATTTGAGGCAGCAACAGAAAGAGTTGGCATTAAGGAGTGCACCTCGATGTAAAATTGTCTATTTGGCCCGAAATGTTCAAAAATGTAATATTTGGAAAATGGTCTTAAATAATGTAAAGTATACACGTATACTTTTGAGGCTTAAAGCTTAAAGGCTTTTGGGGGTATCAGTGGCCACTTCGTGATTCGTGATTGGCCAGTCTTCGCTTTGACTGGCAGTTCTGCCTTGGTGCCTTGGCAAATGCCAGGATGAAACTCATTGTCTCCCCTATAGACGGATTTCCGCGCGACGTCATCACAGAGCAGAATGCGCAATCTGCGCATGCTCGGGGGAAACGAATTGTTGCGCCGTTCACTCTGTTGTTATGTTCGGGAGTTAGATAGCCATAATTCTGCTATTATAGGCATAATAGGCATAATGCTGCTATTATATACAAACAGATCCAACTTCCGACAAATCATTTTTATTGAGTAATTAAGGTATTACAAACTGCGTAATTTAATCTACTTTCATTAAACCCGGTGAAGATCATTTCTTTTTTGAATGGACATTTGACCAGAGCTGCTGCGGGTAATGGCGCCCTCTATAGGCTATAGACTATACCCCCTCCTCTGCGCGGTCATATCCTCTCAATGTTTACAAACATGAAACCCGTCTATACATAGTAATACAGTCAAGCCCCTATAGCAGGGACCCCCCTGAGTCTATACGTTTATGGAAGGATGATTGTTATTGCTTAAACATGTAACTTTATAATTTTGTGGGACTTAATATGCTATATAGTTGTTAAAAAGTTACATAGTGCTGCTTTGTAAGTATAAGAGACACTTTGAAGACCTGATTATATTGTACGTTTCTCACTTGCTACAGCTATAATAATTGTCTCCGCCAGGCCGAAAGGCATGGCGAGAGAGTATGTTTTGCCCCCTGTCCGTCCGTGTTTGTGTGTGTCCGTGTGTCCGTCTGTGAACAGCTAATCTCCGGCACCGTTGGCCAGCTCGCTCCGAAACTGCGCACACACACTCCCTGGATGCCAATTCAGAACCTCTGCCCCCAAATCTTTCACATAGCCCTGTTATAGCGCCACCAGGAGGCCGATTTTTGCAAAACCCGTTTACTCCTACAGATTTTTTCCAAACTTCATGCAAATCGGTACACAGTATCTCTATAGTCATGTGATCAACACGGATCTGTCCCATTTTCCATATTCCATCCTCATTGGCTAAGGTTGGCTTCCAAAGTTTGCAGGATTGGTCCGTTTTGAAAAAAAAGCCTCAAATCATGAACGCAGCTTGCGATTTCCGTGAAATTTCACACACACATTCCCACTAGGCTGAGGAAGAAATGGCACCTTTTGCACATTGGCCTGTTATAGCGCCACCAGCAGGTCTAATTTAGCAAAGCACATTTTTGGAACAAAAGCCTCAAATCATGAATGCAGTGTCCGATTGCCATGAAAGGCCTAAGAAGAAATGACACCCTTTTCACATTGGCCTATGATAGCGCCACCAGGAGGCCACAATAACGTACCTGACCTGGCGGAGACCTGTGCTCCGAGGAGCACGTTTTCTAGTTCAATATGAATTACTTACAGTGGGTGACCATTGACTTTGTCGTTTTTTTTTTCATTCTTCTCATGCGTTTCATGCAGGGCATGTATGATTTCCACTCTGTGCCACTAGGGGCAGCAGTGGTCTACTGCCTACAGCTGCCTACAGCCCACAGCAGACAGCAAGAATATATTTGTTACTAGTATACTGTATATCCTCTCCAAACTGTACATACATTACTTTACACTTTTGTATTATGTTTTGACACTTGCTTTGGAAAATGTAAACGTATGTTTTATCATGCCAATAGCTCATTTGAATAGCAAAATTGTTTGTTTTGGGGTTTTTAGGCACTGTTTTTCCTAGAAAGACAGAGAAAGATCCTGTCTGTTGCTTACAGTACAAGATGTGACATTTATATTAAGCAAAATATTAAGAAAATAAAGTTAGATAGCATGATGCTGAGCTTAACATTAGTTTAATTTTAACGTCTTAATTGATAAAACGAGACGGGAAAATAAACGTATTTTTTTCTCTTGCCAATAGCTCATTTGAATTGACAAATTGTATTTCTGTGGTGGTGGTTCAGTGGCACTATATATATATATATATATTTAATATATACTGGGGTAATACGTTCTGTGCTTTCTGTGTGTGCACTTATGCCGTGTGTCTCTTTCTTTGAGCGGGGGGGGGGGGGGGGGGGTCTATCAAGGCAGGCTATTTGTTCAGATGCAATTTCAGCGTGGCTATTAAATAGGCAAAAAAATCTGATCTACAAGCCAACAAAGAGTCGCGATGCAACTCTATTTTCTAACATTTTAGTCTATTTTTGGCAGAGAGAGAGAGAGAGAGAGAGAGAGAGAGAGAGAGAGAGAGAGAGAGAGAGAGAGAGAGAGAGAGAGAGAGAGAGATGCATCAAAGTAGGGGTTCTCAATCTTTTTCAGGCCATGACCCCCCAAAATAACCATATTGGGGGACCCCCATTTTGCGTGTGCGGCTTTCATCATCAATTTAAAAATAAAGATGATCGGATCATCTGTGAAGCATTTTCATATACGCTGCTGTCTCGTTAAAACCAGCTGCGGGTGAATATTATCCAACACATCACCACGGTTAACGCTACGTTCATGTTTACTGCATTACATTTGTAACAACAGCATAATATTGGGTTGTGCAGGTGAGATTTCGAAAAATCTTCAGTGAATGCTTTTAGGGACTATGCCTAGGCCTACATAGAATGTGAAGGGAGAAGGGTACCAGCTGCACTTGTACCCCTTATTAACTGTAATATGCTCGTTCCATGCAGCTCGGCAGAATGCGTGTGCGGCTTTAGTTTGATGAACATTGAACCTCATAATAACATCACTCCGTTCGCGACTGCATACAGAACGTGTGTCGGCTCTGATGTTTATTAGACAGCATGGACCTCCGCTCAGGTCCTGGAATCCAGAGCCTTATGTCAAGACTTGGCTGCGAGCACATCGCACGGCAGAAAGCACAAAAACCAAAGTGGCACAGCCTGTCATGTCAGATAACCCCGACCCACTTTGGCAGTTTTTATAAGACAGGGGTTATTGGCGTCTTTTTGGTTTGTTTTATTTTATTTCCTCGTTTATACTTATTTCCTCCTCAATATTGTTTAAGAATTAATGTGCTATCCATGACATGCGACAAAGTCAATGGTCACCCACTGTATACTCATTTTTACTATGAGTGTAAACTTTAAAGTGTCCAATTGGGTAAGTGGACAGCAGTGGTGGGAATCCCCATGACTGATGTTATTAGTAGGCAGGTTTCTGATCTGATGTTATTAGTAGACATGTTATTGATCCGATGTTATTAGTAGGCAGATTACTGATCTGATGTTATTAGGCAGGTTACTGATCTGATGGGCAGGCCCTATTTCAAATATGGGGAAAATAGAAGATCTACAAGCTCACAATGTGCCACAATGTTGTGAGCTTGTAGATCTGCTGTTTTCACTATTAGGTATATTTTCTTTAATTCCTGGAAAACATTTCTAAATTACAGCAATGCATTGATATTATAAAGAACACTGTAATTTGCACTTTTGAATATGTTAAATTTTACTGAGAAACTTTCACTTTGAGTAATATTTGACTAGGAGTGGTGTTGTGGATGAACTGGGTATAACTTTTGGTGTTGCAATAGATAGACATCCTTTTATTGTTATTGCTACTTTATTGTTTATTTGCTTGTATCTCCCTCTCAGTCTCTCTCTTTGGCTGCAGCAAACATGTGTAATTGTCTCCGCCAGGCCGAAAGGCATGGCGAGAGAGTATGTTTTGCACCCTGTCTGTCTGTCCGTCCGTCCGTCCGTCCGTCCGTCCGTCCGTCCAGCTAATCTTCGGCATTGCTGGCTTGATCGCAGCGAAACTGAGCACACACATAACACTCCCTGGATGCCAATTCAAAACCTCTGCCCCGAATTTTTCACATGGACCTGTTATAGTGCCACCTTTTTGCAAAACAATTTCTTTGACAGTACTCCTACAGATTTTGTCCAAACATAACACAAATTACACAGTATATCTAATAGTCATTACAAGAAACGGGTCTTTCAGATTTTTCATATTTCATCCTGATTGGCTAAAAATGTCTTCCAAAGTTTGCAGGAGTGCTCCGTTTTGAACAAAATGCCTCAGATCATGAACGCAGCATACAATTTCTGTGGAATTTTTCCCACTATGCCCAGGAAGAAATGCCACTTGAAATGTTCCAAATCAGCCTCTTGGTGGCGCTATAACAGGCCAATTCGTGTTTTTAACTATAACTGCGCCGATCTGTGTAAAACTTTGTATGTGCACTCCGTAGAGGTCAAAGAAAAACACCTTTGCCCTGCCCTGATATTACTCCTTCCGATTTTCCTTCCAAATTTCACACAAATCATTATATGATCTCTATAGTCATGTGATCAAGACGGATCTGTTTGATTTTTCATATTCCATCCTGATTGGCTAAGATTCACATCTAAAGTTTGCAGTAGTGGCTTGTTTTGAACAAAATGCTGCAAATCATGAACGCAGCATCCGATTGTGGTCAAACTTTGCACGCACATTCACACTATGTTGAGGAACAAATGCCACCCTTTTAATATTGGTCTTTTATAGCACCAACACCAGGTCTAATTTAGCAAAACACATTTTTGGAACAAAATGCCTCACATCATGAATGCTATGTGTCTGATTGCCATGCATTGCGTGCAAGGCCTAAGAAGAAATGGCACCCTTTTCACATTGGCCTATTATAGCGCCACCAGGAAGCCACAATAACCTACATGACCTGGCGGAGACCTGTGCTCCAAGGAGCACTTTTTTTTTGTTTCCTTTGCACTTGGCAGCATCTGCCTCAAGAGACTTTCTTTTATTGTTTCTGAACTTCTGTGCACCTCCTTTGCGCTTTCTCCATGTTTGTAATGATCTTTTTCCTTTCTCTCATTCTCTCATCACCGTTCCAACGTCAAACAGTTGTAAGGTTGGGGTGTGTGTAGTAACATGCTGTGTGATTGGGCCACTGGGAATGGTATTCAGATGAGAGACAAGGCAGTGGGCCAATCATGTAATCTCTCTCTAGTCTGTGGGCTGGAGCTATGCAAGGATTGGCCAGTTCAGCTGACAAACAAAGCAGTGGGCCAATTACATGATATCTCTCCTCTTAGGGCCGGTAGTTAGCCAAAGACAGGGGGAAATAATATGACCATTTTTTTTTTTACAAATAATAATAACGGCCCATTTTGATCGTCGGCCCACCGTGCATATGGTCAGTCCGCCCCTAGACTTGTAGAAATAAAGTTAATAATGTTACACACAAGTGCTTATTTAAACATTTCGACGTGGCTTATTTCGAGCAAGAGCTAGAGAGATGAAGACACAGACACATCTAAGAGAGAAGGTGTGAAAAAGAGAGGAAGAGAGAAAAAAATACTTATGAAACATTGAGAGAAACAGGAAGTTAGAGAGGAAAACAGAATGAGACATTGTTCGTGCAAAGCAAACCACATCTCTCAAATGAAAAAAAAAGCACCAGGGCAGAGGTTCACACACACACACACGCACACGCACACGCACACGCACCCACACCCACACCCACACCCACACCCACACACACACACACACACAGACAAGACGGTCCGTCCGTCCGTCCGGACAAAAAAATAAGTACAGGTACTCATGAACGTACTTAAGTACAGCAGTCTAGTAAATTGTTACCTGAGTACTTTGTTATTGTCCACCACTATTTTTAAAATATACATTTATCATTTCTCTGTCCATTCTACCATATATAGTGTGTTGACTTTGTTGTTGGTCGTGTTGTCCTGTGTGTGTGTGTGTGTGTGTGCGTGCGTGCGTGCGTGCGTGTGAATGATTGATCATTGGACTGAATGTTAAATCAAACCGTATACATTTCAGAGGATTAAAGGTGTCTGATTCATGTATGTTGCAAAGTGAAACATTATTGGAAATAAACTTGACGAAGGGCGGATTCAGACTGGGTCCGATTGCTTCGAACCGTTCCCAAGTACGATTGGCCTCTACCAGCTGGCCAGCATTCACATTGGCCAAAATGATTCCGTACTCGAGTACACGTCATGCAACAGTAATGGTAAATATGTGCCTCATGGGGCCTTTGGGACATAGAGAATGTCATTCACAGAAGAAGAGTCACTTGTCAGAGTTTAAAGTGAATAATAAGGTTTGACTACTGGTGGTCCCCGGACCACTGGTTGAAAACCACTGGCGAGATGGCGGCGCGATCACTTGCGACGTCTACGGCTCTCCCCCATAGTGCGCTATATCTATGCTATTTATGTATTTTTATACTCGCCCGGACAGCACCCTGCTGGGCGAAGAGTTTGTACACTCGACATGACTTGCTGGAGATCGGATTTAGGTGCGAGCAGCCCATCTCAGCTGCTTTTGCACAACAGCAAAGGATCCCCGAGGAGATCACAAGACCCACCGGAGAAGTGTGGGCTCCCTTCCCCGCTGGGAAGCGCAAGAGGCGGCGGCGGCGAGGCAGCAGAGGCGGCGTACTAGCCAGACTGAAGCGGGACCCAAACAAGCCGCCGATACCGAGCTTATTTCTCACAAATGCGAGATCGATAGTGAACAAAAAGGACGAGTTTCAACTCTTGGTGGCAGAGGATAATATGGTGAAGGACAGCTGCGTGATTATAGTCACAGAAAGTTGGCTTACTCCCTCCACTCCGGACTCGGGTGTCGAGTTAGCAGGACGGACAGCCTGCCGGCTTGACAGGGACAACGCAGCCTCCGGAAAGAAGACGGGGGGAGGCTTGCTAATCTACCTAAACAACAAATGGACATCCAACTCCAAGGTAATGAGCAGACACTGCTCCCCGGACTTGGAATATATAACAACTAAATGTAGACCTCACCATTTATCCCGTGAACATTCTGCTGTCTTGATAACGGCTGTGTACATAGCCCCCGATGCAAACGCGAGCACAGCACTGGCTCTGCTGCATGACAGCATCAGTGCACAATTGAGTAAATACTCCGATGCAGTCCACATCATAGCGGGAGATTTCTTTCAACCATGCCAACTTAAAGACAGTGCTCCCTAAATTCTATCAACACGTAAAGTGTGCAACAAGGGGAGAAAATACACTAGACAAGGTGTATTCCAACATTAAGAATGGCTATAGAGCTAAGCAGGCCCCTCACTTGGGGGGGTCAGATCACATGTCCCTGCGGCTGATCCCAGCATATATCCCCATGAGGCGGAGTGCTCCCATCTTAACCAGGGTTGTTAAAACCTGGCCTGAGGGGGCCATGCAAAAGCTGCAGGACTGTTTCGAGTCCACGGATTGGGAGGTTTTTGAAAGCAATGACCTCGAGCAGTTCACAGAGACAGTCCTGGGGTACATAGAGCACTGTATAGACACTGTCACAGTGAATAAACAGATTCACATCTATCCCAATAGAAAACCCTGGATGACTAAGGAGGTGCAGGGCCTTCTCAAGGACAGAAACACTGCTTTCAAAGCAGGCGATCGAGAGCTCTACAGCTCTGCCAGAACTGCCTTAAAGAGAGGAATCAGAGAGGCCAAAGCTGCCCAAAAGAGAAAGATCGAGGCCCACCTTCAAAGTAACAACTCCAGGAAGGTGTGGCAAGGCATCCAGCAGATGACATATTATAGATCCAGTAAGCCCTCAGCCGACGGTGACGCTACACTAGCGGAGGAGCTGAATAGCTTCTACGCCCGCTTTGAGAAGGAGAGACCGGTGGCCGAAACACCACCCACCTCCCTCCCCCCAGCCCCACTCCCCCCCTCCTCCCTCACGCTGGAGGAGCATGACGTGAGGCGGACACTGAGAGCGGTGGACCCAAGGAAGGCCATGGGCCCCGATGGCGTCCCGGGACAGGTGCTGAGGGAGTGTGCTGACCAACTAGCAGGGGTCCTTACCAAGATCTACAATCAATCTCTCTGCCAGGCCGTCGTTCCATCCTGCCTGAAGACCTCCACAATCATCCCCATACAGAAGAAGACAACCATCAGCTGCCTGAACGACTACCGTCCAGTTGCGCTCACACCCATCATAACCAAATGCTTCGAGAAGCTGGTCCGGACCCACATCACCTCAGCCCTACCCCCCGGGTTTGACCCTCATCAGTTTGCATACAGAGCTAATAGGTCCACAGAAGACGCCATCGCCACAGCTCTCCACTCTGCCCTGAACCATCTGGAGAAGCGGGGAAGCTACGCACGGCTGCTCTTTGTGGACTACTCCTCTGCATTTAACACCATCATTCCTGACAGACTGGTGAGCAAACTGTCTGCCCTGGGAATTCCAAATTCCACCTGCCTGTGGATTAAGGACTTCCTGTCTGACCGCCCCCAGAGGGTGAAGGTGGGTCGCCACATCTCCTCCAGCGCCAACCTCAGCATCGGCTCTCCCCAGGGCTGTGTGCTGAGCCCGCTCCTATACTCCCTCTACACCCATGACTGCACCCCGGCCCACCCCAGCAACTCCGTAATAAAATTCGCGGACGACACCACTGTGGTGGGGCTCATCTCGGGGGGAGATGAGTCCGCATATAGGGATGAGGTGGAAAGGCTGTCTATGTGGTGTGGAGAGAATAACTTGGCCTTGAACATCCCCAAGACAAAGGAGCTAATCATCGATTACAGGAGGTTAAAGTCAGACATCCTGCCCCTGATAATCAACGGTGATGCTGTAGATAGAGCCTCGGACTTTCGCTTCCTAGGTGTTCATTTGAATGACGACCTGACCTGGACCACCAACACCACTGCCACTGTAAAGAAGGCACACCAGAGACTGTACTTCCTGAGAATACTCAGGAATCACCATCTTCCACAGGAACTGCTGGTGTCCTTCTACAGGTGCTCAATTGAGAGCATCCTCACCTACTGTATATGCGTGTGGTTTGGCAGCTGCACCGTTGCAGAGAGGACGGCACTCCAGGGAGTGATCAGGTCTGCCCAAAAAATTATCGGCTGCTCCCTCCCCTCCCTGGCTGACCTGGACAGCTCCCGTTGTCTCAGGAAGGCCCATAGTATCCTAAAGGATCCATCCCACCCCGGGCACTGCCACTTGAAGCTGCTGCCTTCGGGCAGACGATACAGATCGCTGAGGGCAGGAACAAAAAGACTTAAGAACAGTTTCTACCCAAGAGCAGCAGTGGCTCTCACTGTGGAACTAAATGAGAACTAACATATGCACGGGACACTTTATTGCGATATAGGACACTTTTTTTTTTAAATCGATTGGTCTAGAATTCTGTATTTTAATATATATAGTTTTGTATAATGCACTTTTAAGGGGTTTGCTACAATTTCGTTGTTCTTAACTGTAACAATGACAATAACGTTCATTCATTCATTCATTCACTGTGTTCCTGACGTTGTCTTGAGTTATAATAATAACAGAACAACAATACACAACCAAAGCAGTGTGTGCATTGGTCTTTGAAACCTCAAAATGTAACGTTGTCTCTCGCGTCTTTGTTATTATCAATATGATAGTCACTTCACTGATGCATCCTTGGTATTTTAGCAGTGACGTCACGGACTAATCCATGGTATATTTATCCTTATATATACGTTCGCCACACATGTGTTTTTTGTTTATTATTTTTCACGGCTCGCGCTACTCAAACACTAGCGGGATTATTAGTCCCGTATTTATTTATCCCATAGTCTGAATCCGCCCTCTCACATAAAATCTAATTAACTGATCTATGAAATGTAATTATTAAATAAACTATTGAACATTGAATATAACTGAATCGAATAGAGAACTGAACAAATTAACTTTACATGAACTTGAATAACCCTGTTATTAGTTAAGATAAGATAATGGCTGGGTAGATATCTGTATTCACCATTATCCTTGTCTCTGTTGTCTTTCTCTCTGCCCCTCTCTCTCTCTCTGCCCCTCTCTCTCTCTCTCTCTCTCTCTCTCTCTCTCTCTCTCTCTCTCTCTCTCTCTCCACACACAGTGGTGTATCTCCTCATCTGTTGTGGATCTGCTCAAACAGAGGGTGAGACAACTTCAAAGCATTGCATTATGGGTAGTGTGAGACAAGCCATCTGATGTGTTCCAACCATCCTGTTCATATACTATAAACATTACTTCACACAACTTAATGAAATAACTAAATACTTAACTAAATACACAACTTAATGAAATAACTAAATACTTAACTAAATACACAACTTAATGAAATAACTAAATACTTAACTAAATACACAACTTAATTCAGAGATTTTCAAACCCACCACAATCCACATCATCAAATAAACGCATGTATACTTTTTATGGATTCATAAGGTAAATAGTTATACTGTATATAGTGTGTTTGAATAGTATTAGGCTATCATTGTATATAGTAAGTACATCCCTATTCATTTCTACCCCCCCCCCCTCTCTCTCTCTCTCTCTCTCTCTCTCTCTCTCTCTCTCTCTCTCTCTCTCTCTTCCAGTGTCTCTGAGAGTCAGTCAAGAAAGATCTCAGTTCTTTAAAGGTGAGTCCATCTCACTGAGCTGTGAGGAAGCAGGGAACTCTACACTGGAGTGGACTGTGAGAAGACTTGAGAGTAAGAGGACGAATGGAGCCTGCAGTGAATGGGGAACCACCAAAGGTATGTAGGGATGGATGGATGGATGGATGGATGGATGGGTGGGTGGATGGATGGATGGGTGGATGGAAGGACAGATGGACGAATGAACGGACGGACGAATGAACGGACGGACGGACAGATAATGAAATCCCTCTTTCTTCATTGTGATTCCTTCTAGGAGTTTCCTGTATCATCAGCTCACTGCATCCTGGAGACAGTGGATTTTACAGGTGTGAGTCCAAGTCAGGAGAAGAGAGCCGTTGGTCCCGCATTCAGATCTCTGGTACAATCAATATAATGATATCAATATAATTAATAATTAATATATTGTAGTTGGTAAACAGACATATCATAACTCAACCTGCTGTTGGTTCTATAGATGTTCATAACTCAACATGTTGGTTCTTTAGATGTTCATAACTCAACATGTTGGTTCTATAGATGTTCATAACTCAACATGTTGGTTCTATAGATGTTCATAACTCAACATGTTGGTTCTATAGATGTTCATAACTCAATCTGCTGTTGGTTCTAGATGGAGATGTGATCCTGGAGAGATCTCTACTTCCTGTGATGGAAGGAAGGTATGTCACTCTCCGCTGCTGGTACAAAGACAAGACAACTGGTAAACCATCCTCTGACCTCCCAGCTGACTTCTATAAAGATGGATCCCTCATCAGCACTGAGTCTACAGGACAGATGACCATCCACAGTGTTTACAAGTCTGATCAAGGATCCTACAAGTGTAACATCTCTGACCTTGGAGAGTCACCAGAGAGCTGGATGCGTGTGAGAGGTGAGATAGTCATGCAACAATGATGAAAATGTATAGATTACAAGACCATTATCCATAATGAATAATCCAATTGGATTATCTAATCAAATTTATATGGATTAAAGGTCTGTAATCATATAGTTGAATATTGAAGCGTGATTCATCTGCGTTGCAAAGTGAAACATTATTGACATGTACTTCATTGACACTTGATATCAAATAAACTATTGAATTGAATTGAATGGAGAGCTGAATGAACATTAACTTGAATAACCCCGGACTCTCTCTCTCTCTCTCTCTCTCACAGTGGTGTATCTCCCAGTCTGTTGTGGACCTGCTCAAACAGAGGGTGAGACAGCTTTAATACATTGCTTTATGGGTAGTGTGAGACAGGCCATTTCTATTCACATTGTACATAGTTGTCTCCGCCAGGCCGAAAGGCATGGCGAGAGAGTATGTTTTACCCTCCGTCCGTCCTTCCGTCCGTCCGTGTGTCCGTGTGTGTGTCCTGTCTGTGTGTTACCAGCTAATCTCCGGCACCGTTGGTCCGTTCGCTCCGAAACTGTGCACACACACTCCCTGGATGCCAATTCGGAACCTCTGCCCCAATTTTTTCACATGGGCCTGTTATAGCGCCACCAGGAGGCCGATTTGTGCAAAACACATTTTTTTACATTACTCCTACAGATTTTATCCAAATGTCATGCAAATCGGTACACAGTATCTCTATAGTCATGAGATCAACACGGATCTGTCCGATTTCCCATATTCCATCCTGATTGCCTATGGTTGGCTTCCAAAGTGTGCAGGATTGGTCCGTTTTGAACAAAATGCCTCAAACTATGCATGCAGCTTGCGATTTCCGTGAAATTTCCCACACACATTCCCACTAGGCCGAGGAAGAAATGCCACCCTTTTCACCTGTTATAGCGCCACCAGCAGGTCTAATTTAGCAAAACACATTTTTGGAACAAAATGCCTCAAATCATGAATGCAGTGTCTGATTGCCGTGAAAGACCTAAGAATAAATGGCACCCTTTTCACATTGGCCTATTATAGCGCCACCAGGAGGCCAGAATAACGTACCTCACCTGGCGGAGACCTGTGCTCCGAGGAGCACTTTTTCTAGTTTGTTATTTTATACCACCCTGAAGTGGAGCACTATAATCTATAGCAACCCTTGTAGTTACTGGGGCGCTAAGTGGTAATCATACTCATTCCCTGTTTTAATTATTTGATTCTAGGTCCCCCCCTACCCACCCACACACACACACACACACACACACACACACACACACACACACACACCATCATCATCATCATCTTATCTTAATAAGATGACAAGATAAGATAAGAACTACAATGACTGGTACAGTAGAGTTAACTTTTTGTCTGACTCTCTCTCTCTCTCTCTCTCTCTCTCTCAGTATCTCTGAGAGTCAGTCCAGAAAGATCTCAGTTCTTTGAATTGGAGTCCATCTCACTGAGCTGTGAGGAAGCAGGGAACCCTACACTGGAGTGGTCTGTGAGAAGAAAGACCAGAAAGGAGGATGTTGAAGTCTGCGGCTATGAATTTGGAGGAACCAACAGTATGTAGGACGGACAGACAGAAAGACGGCTGGTGACAGACAAACAGACAGACAGACAGATGCTTTTAACCAAAATCCCTGTTTCCTTACATTGTGATGTTGTGTTACAGAGTCCTGTGTCATCACATGGGCATGGTCTGATGACATAGGAGTTTACTGGTGTCAGTCCAAGTCAGGAGAACTCAGCCAGTCCATCAACATTACCATCCAAGGTATGATCAATATAATCACATCAATATGTTCAATACATTTGGCACAGTGGTAAAGTAGCTGCCCATCACCGCGGTGTTGGGTGGTTCGAATCCACAGCGGGGCATCTGCCCTTGTCGAGCGTCTATACGAAAACAAATACCCCGTGTTGGGGGGATGGAAGCCGGGTGGGGAGGGTGATATAACTGCATGTATTCCTACGGGCTGGGGGCGGCACCTGTCAGCAGGGAGTGTTGCACGTGAGGATATATATAAGATAGAGTTTGGTTCACAGGTAATTGAACATCGCCATGGAACATCGGCAAGAATGTTAGACAACTGATTCCATTTTAAGCCATTTATTTTCCATTGCACACATGAGCATATGTTCGGGCAAGGAGGTGATGAGGCTTCAGTTATGTTTTTTTACTATAAAAAGACAGAAACACATAATTAAATACAAGCCAACATTAATGACATCACATTTAACAATAAACAATTAGGTACCTAAGACAATAATGTCTAGCACTCTAGGGGGATGGGTAGGCCTACCACTTAAACTTTAGAGTACTAACAAATAATATGGGACAATACAACAACATTCAATATTTCCTAAGGTTAATGATAACTGCATTTCCTTGAATGGTAAAGTGACTATGTGCACTGCGCATTACACACACTTCATATTTCAAGGCAAACAGGTGATCTGTAAGATTCAGCACATTTATCAAACCACTAAAATGCAACATATGAGAACCATGAACTTAACTCACTTTAGTGACGCATAACCAAAGGTTGGCTGAGACTCCCAGGACAAGAGGGCTCTCATGTCTGGTCTTGCTGCTGCCAAAGTGAACTGAAAGGCAGTTTATATAGAGTAGGCCACTGATTGAGGAGTGAGTGAGAGCAGGTGAGAGGGGTGGAGCCAGCCAAGGTAATAGGCCAGGGGGAGGGTTGCTGTCTAGGGTGACTCTTTTCTACAGCCGCCCCCAAATACTGTAGGGATTTGAAACTCCGAAGAGTCAAACTAGGCGAAGTGATCTGGGGGGGTCCTTGGGGATTTCAGGTAGGGAAACTGGGTGGACATGGACCTAGTGCCAGCGGCTGAGGCGTTCAGAGCTGGGATGAGAGACCAAAGCAGAGAGGGGTTCCGCCGCCCCATGAGGAACAATTTTGGGCTCAAGGGGTCAGAGTCTGTGATACTGGGAACATCAGGGGCTTTGGGCCAGGTGTCAGAGTGGTCGTAGAAGAATTGAGGGCGTTGGTTTGGCTGCTGGATCTCCTTTCGATGGGGAACTACGTGGATAGGTGGGGAGGCGTTGGAGATATGGAGGCATCTGGCAACATGAGGATGAGGTTCAGTGTACCTGGTTGGACCTTGCAGTGTCCAGCCAAGGAGAGTCTTAACTGCTGCCGGTGCTCCTGTTGGGCCAAATCGAACTGGGGCAATAGGGGAGATCAGGTGAATATTATCTGAGCCAATTAACAGTAGGGGTGTGACCTTGTGCATTGGTGTCAGTGGCAGTCTACGTAGATATCTATATTTTCTTTGGAGAGAACGGACAGGGTGTGTGTGCTCAGACAGAGCAAGTCGGTCTGCAGTGAAGGCATGTGTAGCAATCTTCCTGAAGACCCTGGGTCCCTCACACAGGAAGACAACGCGGATAGACCATTAAAATACCAAACCGCCTAACAAAAGGCTGTTGGGAGTTTCCCACCATCTCTCTCGCTAATCCTGCTAAGATAACGAAGATGACATCAAAGATGAGAGGAGGCCTTAGAGAAAGCAGGCCTCAAAGATCGCTCAAGCGAACAGGATGCCATTCCGGCTGTCCCTGCACCCCAGCCCTGGCACCCCTGCCAGTCCACCCCGGGTGGTGCAAAAGTTCAGACCAACCCCAGTGTGACCTCACTGAGCCTATACACACACACACACACACACACCCACACGCACGCACACAGACACACAGAGACATTCCCCCCCCTCTCTCTCTCTCTCTCTTTCTCAATTTCTCTTTATTCTTTTTACGCATTAGGAACTGCTTGTGCCACAACAGACATTGTGCACGTAGTTCCATGAAGAAGACATATGGACTATGAACAATAATATACAAATGTATTAACTATGTTGTATTACCAAATGTGTACCTGGTGTTTAGATTGGTCAGGCACCATAAAATATGGGCTTTCCTATGTCCTGAGTTTGACACCAGCACCACCAGATAAGGAATTAGCATAGTAATGACTTCTGACCACATGAAAGTGACCTGCATGAGATGGCCCAGGCTGACCTAGGCCAGAAGTGCAACTGAGGGCTTTCCTCCCCCCCCCCGCTATGCCAGAGTAAGCAAGCCTGGCCCATCAAGATAAGAAACTAACTTTAAAATGACTTCAAAGAGATTTTGGGCTATAACTATCCCATTCAGCCACCACTCTTGGCTCATACTATACTGAACCACCGACAAGGAAGGAAGGTCCAGACGGGACCTCCTGTTGGCCCTGCCGCCAACAAAAGGGAAGACCATTCCCCTCTTCAAGGCTCTGGTACCCAACCAACCAACCCACCTGAAGTAGAGGATTCCACCTCCTTCAGGACTCTACCTCGGCAGACGCGGACACGCTGCCCCGCAGCACCAGGAGGCCTTCTGCGGCCTCTCTCTCTCCAGCCGCCGTCTTCCCCCCGGATCGCGCAGTGACCAACCAGAGGGTCATTGCGTCCTGTTTGATCGAGGACAGCCGCCGCGATCACTACCTCAGTCTGCCTTTACACTGAGCTACAGTCCTTTCTCGAACATTTTGTCGAATATTAGTATAAAGAGCCACGCCTGGCTCAAAGAACTTTCCACGGACCTTTTTCCTGAAACCGAGCCTCATCGCGTTCTCAAGGTGTGTGGTTCATCATGTGATTTGTGCATAACTTTTAAGGCGACATTACTATGTGTAACAGTGAATATATACATGCCATAGTTGGAGCATAACTCCTAAAAGTATTGTAATGATATATTCTAAATGCGTAGCTTTCTTTTCCTCTCTCATGATCTTTTCTTTTCCCTGTTTTCTTCCTTCCCTCACATTCAAAATGCATACATAACATAAA
The DNA here is from genome assembly GCF_963454915.1 of Gymnoscopelus microlampas. Classification (NCBI taxonomy): domain Eukaryota; kingdom Metazoa; phylum Chordata; class Actinopteri; order Myctophiformes; family Myctophidae; genus Gymnoscopelus; species Gymnoscopelus microlampas. The sequence goes on along the minus strand of NC_139939.1, from coordinate 5,159,170 downwards.
TTTCTCCTTCACAAAACTCTACTTGACGCTCCGTCCTAGTCGTAGTTGATGTGATGTCAATCTTTATGTCGTGTTTAGGAAATAGAGTTGTGACTGCTTTAAGAGAAAAGTTGCTGAGACCTCTTCACAAATGGTGAGGAGTCTTACAGTAACCGATCTCTCCCGTTAGGGTAGTTAAATTGACATGTATGATTCACGGCCGTGGGTCATACTGCCAATTTAATAAAAGCAACTAAACGGTAACTCAGCGCCCCTTCTAATGAGGGGGTGTTCGACTTAACTGTCTCTATTCATAGGAATCATACCTTGATAAATCCTTGTAATTGTGAAGCCTGAATAAACCCTTTTATTATAACCTAAAAACCCTGATATTTGATGTCTTTTTGTCTAACCAGTTATAGAGTGTGTTTCTTTGTTGAATGACATTTAATTTTACGCAGCCAAGAACTCACGTTACACAACCGTGACGTGGTTCAATATAACAGTGCAGATATACCCATATGTGGACTGTTATATTGTAATTGTTCCATAAGTTGTATTTATATGATTTATGAAATAATTACGTTCTCGGTGATGAATACGCTGTGATATTATCACCGTATCTGTTACAGAGTGGTGCCCCGATGCGAGGCTGTGTTTTTGTCATTTACCAAATAAATAAATACTGCACTGGTCGGCAAATGATATCAAAAATCCACGTCACAAACAGACGTGGGGAATAGCAAAAAAGTGATCATTGAGAGAAAAGCTGGCAGAACGTGCGCTGCGCACGGATAGTATAGTTTGGCAAGTGGACAAAGTACAATACCTTTTTTTTTATGTTACTATATAACCTAATCGCCGCTGCTGGCCAGCCGCGTGTGGGGTTATAGTGAAGAAAAAAAAAGAGAAGTTATTTCCCCCTGGGAAAAAGTTTTGCTTAAATGTGGGTTCAGCACTCTGAAGGTTGTTCAAACTTTTCTAAACTAGCTACTTAGATAAAGAGATCCCTTCTAATCCTGACAAATTTTGTAATGGTTTCTAAGCATAACCAAGTGCGAAATTAGATCTAAACTGAACTGAGTTAATAAACCAGTAAGCGGGTTTTCTTTAGCTCTAGTAAAAACCTCTCAAGCTGTTTAGTACAGTCTAAAGGGAAGGGGACATTCGAGTGAATCTTTATGATAATGCTTAACTATCACTCGGAATCTCAAATATAGCTTACCGATCAGACTGAGTTACTAAACCATAAGCGGGTTTTTTAATTCTAGTAAACCTCTCAAGCTGTTTCATACAGTCTAAAGGGAAGGGGAAATTCGAGTGAACTTGGAATCCCAAATATAGCTTGCAGATCAGACCAAAAACAAAAATTAAATAAAAGATGCCAAGGGCTTAGTTTATGTTCATTGTTGTTTCTCCAAACTGATCCGCCATCTACCTTTGTGTGGTGACAATGGCTGCCTGAAATTGAGTCGTGTTTTCCTCACAAACAGACAACAGTAAAAGCCGCCGGGGGCCCGTACAACCCTCTGGCCAAAATTGTCTGATCCACTCCAAAAAAATTCAGTAGGCGCCATTTTAGATTACGTACACAGACCCCGCCTGCTGGTACCGTCATAGCACGTTCAGCGGACGTAAGGAGTTTAAGGCTCCTCCTCCACCCACGCTGAGACTGCGGAGCCAAACAGCGTGTTGGTTCTCTCGTGTGGGGGTATTTTGCTCACATTCCGTTAGTGAGACATTTTAATTAGGTTGGATCCGAGGTATCACTCACTATGCACAGCCCTGCAAGCTGACTCTAACCAAGAGACATTTTAGCGTACTGCTGCATGTACGGGTGAATGAGCGCTTGACTCATTTTACTCACGAACGGTTAACACTAAAATCTGTGTGTGTGTACTAACTGCTCACGTCGCTACGCGACAAGTTAAAGTTAATAAAAAGGATCCCAAACTAGCCTAAAGTTTGGATGAGTGAAGGTTGTATTGTAAAGTAGTGTTGACGGTGTGTGGAAACAGGGAAAAAAAATCCTGTATTGTAATTGGAGGTTAATTATCGAATGCGTTTGAATCAGTGCTAGTTTGACTGTGAATTACTTATCAAAGCCGGGGTGAAGGAAGGCGTTTATCTGGTTTATTTGATTAGAAACTCACAGCCAAAGGCTTTGATTAATTTAAACCAAACGGATCACTTTGAAACAAGGTTTTGCTCGTTGTTATAAATAACAGCGTTAATAGGTTAGCTGCTTGGCTTTGCTCGATTATTATAAGTAAAAGTTTGGTTACTTAAATTAAAGGAGGGGTTTCAAATTAATCTTGGGGCATCTTTAATCAAAGGTCGGAGTGAAAAGAATTAAAGTGGTCTCAAATACATTTAAACAATTGTTTGAAATAATTGTTTGAATAGTTAATTGAAACTAAAACTTTCACCACCCAGTATTCACAAAAGAATCGGGATTGATCTTTGATTAAAGAAGAAACTTGTTTAATAGAAGAAACGTATGACAACCATTTTCAGGGCTCAAGATTAGGTAATTTGTTTTGGTTTTATTTTAGGTTTTAGAAAAATTAAGTAAAAAGGACTTGTCTTGGTTTATTTGGTTTTTCGATAAAGATTGAATAAAATAATAAAACAACTTTAACCCACATAAAATAGGAAGTTATAAAAAAAAAATTTTTTTTTTATTACATTGCCCGGATTAAAGTTTAAATTTTATTTTGAGTTTAAGTCACATTGATTTTTTTTTTTTGATAATTTTTTTTTTTTTGGGATTAATTTTTTTTAGAGGTTGAATTTGATTAAGAGAATTTTTTTTTTTAGAATTAAATAATTTTTTTTGAGATTAATTTTTCAAATTAAATTTTTTTTTCTTCGCATAAATTTTCACATTTCTCAAAATTTAATTTTCCCAAAGTTGAAAGTTTCTTCTCAAAATGTAAAATTGGTTTCTTACTCTCAAAATTTTTAAATGATCCCTTAAGTAAACGTCTTTTGGATTAAAGTTTATTGTTGCTTAAAATCCTTCCCCAAAGAAGGTTTGTCGATCAAAGCAACGCCCTCTTTTAAAGTTATTTTTTCAAAAAAAAAAAAAAAAAAAAAAACAAACAAACCTTCTAAGACCCTTTTTCAATCTAGATATTTTACTATCCTAGCACAATAAAGTGTGTTGAAAATTTTAGGTCTCAAGCAAAGCCAGACACCTCGAGCTAATTATAAAAAAAACCTTGTCTCATTTTCGCATAGCCTACTAAGTAAAAATTCCACTACTGTTTCACCACTATTATTGCATGTACAACTCCTTCTAGTTTTGTCCGAAATATTATCTGAAACTAGGTAAACATTTTTGGACCAAAGCCAGAACACTCGTAGTTAGCTTTTTCGTGTTAAGCCACCATGGCACTCACGGACACCTGCCTACAGTTGGTTAAAGTCATTGCGTCCACGGTGAACGTCCCATTGGAGGATAAACCGTGTAAAAATAACATCAGCGAATTGGACATACTGTCTAACCTATCGGACGCCAACCTTACTTATCAGGAAAGTAGGCAATATAGCAAAACTGAAATGCTGCAGTGCACCGGAATCTTGCTCGGTAACTTGTGTCAATTAAGGGTAGTTAGCCTAAACAAAAACGCCGCCCTGTCTAGTGAGTGTGACTCACTCATAAGCCGTAATCAACAGCTTCAACACTCCTTAACCGATTCAGAGGACCAAGTCGTTAACCTGACTGGTCAAATAGATAAACTCCGGGAAACCGAGAGATTATTAACTGAAGCTGACAAAAGGGTTGATGAGCTAGAGACAGAGGTAGTAGCTGTCAGAGAGCGCATCTTTGGGGCATTAAGGCAGGAAATATATGGTTTTGCGCAGGGAAGGCAGGCATGGCAGACATACATACATCGCTCATACACTCAAATTGCGAAGTTGAGACATGCCTCACAGCACCAAGTTCATAACCTTAAAGTGGAAGGCCAAATTGCCAGCCACGAGTTAAATAGACTACCACGTAGAGCCTCTGGGCCCCCTCCAGGGGGAACAGTAGGAATCCCGCTAGGCGGAGTTTCGGCTCCTCTGTCAGGGGTCCACCCTATGCCCACTAGCCCAGGTCAAACCTCCCCATATACGGGGAGCCACCCCCAAATCTCTGGGCCACCAGCTGGCCCCGGGTATGGGGCGTCGCTCCCCTCCTGGCAAACAGGCATAGGCGAGCCGGGGCAAACCCAGGCAGGACCACATGGCACAGGCAATCCCCTAAGGTCAGGAAACGGTCCGCTGTCACCGAGCGCTAACACAGCCGGTCGACACATAACCACTGACGATTTAAAGAAACTTGCTAAATGTATCCTACGCTTTAACCCCACAAGAGATGCTGCCGTGGACACCTACACCTATCTGGAAGACATTGACTACCATTTAGAAGCGTATGCGCCCGTCAATGTAGACACCAAATTGAGACTCCTTATGCTGACCTCCCATCGGGAGGTCAGCAGTTTTGTTTTTCGGCAAACAGAACAAACCCGCCAAGACTGGCAGGCTATACGTAAGGCAATTATCGAAAAATGTACAGACCACCGGAGCATGGGGGGAATCACCGCCGCTGTCGCTGCCTATTATGCAAAATTGCGTAGAGCGTTTTTCGGCGATCAAAACCTACCCGATATGGAGGAAGACATAAACTTTAAAGCCCGGTTCGTGAGTAATGTGCATGCCTCCATTAAAAAACTGATCCCCTTTGGAGTTGACCCAAAGCACATTCGAGCTAACCAGCTACGCAATTTGGCCTGTGCAATAGAAAGCCGTGAACTTGAGGGTGGGCACCCCCGCACAGACGCGCCCAATAACGGACCGGGTGACCACCCCTCGCATCAACGGCAAAACGATCATGATCAATATAGGAGAAACGACCGCCAACCTTCCGCGGGGAGGGGGCCTCGCTCCTCCTCAGATGAACGCGAACGCCCCTCCTTCCAAAATCGTAGTCCAAGCCCGTTTAGGAAATTGCGTTCTAGCGACGAGCCGTCCGACGAACCCAAACCACTGCGCGCCCGGGAATTCTCCCCTCGGCCCGCGGGACGCGAATCTCGAGACCCCGATAAAAAGAGTCAATACACGTCCGTTACAAACGACACATTAACTCAACTTATTGAAGCAGCTCTCGATAAAGTCGAATCTGAAAAACTTGCTAAACCGGCCACCGCCCGTGGCACTCGACGAAGGAGGCCCCACAAGAAACGGACTGATAGCAAGCCTGTTGAAAAGGACCCAAATTCCAAAAAAAGGGACGTCCTGCGCATATCTGTGCCGCCCATAGTTGAGCCAAATACCAACTCTTTCCAAAGTAGTGAGACCACTACCCCGCCCTCGGTGGAAGACAAAGGCAGCACAATGTTCACCATTCAACGCCAACCCCTAGAGGGTCCAAACAAAACACCTGCACACCAATCCCACCCCAAATCGGGATTCAGACAGGTGTTGGCAAAACTCAATCAGAGGGGTCAGCGCCGAAAATTGTATTTAACCATGACGTTAGAGAACACACTCACGCATGAGGCATTACTAGACACGGCAGCCGACATCACTCTGATGTCACATGGCCTATTTAAAATCTTGCAGGATAGGGCTCGCAAACGCAACCGTGACATCAAACTTTGTCACCACCCTATTCTCATTGTTCCCTACTCTGAATCAAGCACCATGCTAGACAAGGTAGCTCTATGTCACGTCCAAATCGGACCCATGTCCATGAGACACCCCATTTATGTGTCAACTCTAGACCACATTCCCTTGTTGCTGGGGCGGGACTTGTTGGAGCGCCTACAGCCCCAAATTGACTATGCTGACCTCACAATTTCCACGGAACTCCGTGAACCGGTGCCACTGGCCGACACTGACTTCCAGGAAGTCCAGTGTCTGACAGTAGTACCGGGAGGAAAGCCAGACACCCCCCCTAAAACCTGTGGGGGTAAAAGAGACCCCCTCCAGCAACAACAGGCTTTTCTGTGCCCCTGGGGCACCTCCCAACGCCCTGGCCAATACTGCCCTCAAATTCTGAATGGGATCACCCTAGAGGGGGCTCTACTGACCAACGTAGCGTTGGCAATCGACGGTACGCCATGGGAATTTTTCCCCGAATGGCTACCCCCTGTGCCCACCCATTCTGTCTGCGTGGTCACTCGCATTTCGGCTCGGACCCCACAGACCCCACCCTGTGATACGGCTTTTTCTGTTACTCCTGCTGTTCCTGACACTGATTTCAAATCGTTGCAAGCTAGTGATCCGGGTGTAACCCAAATGATCACTCTTTTAGAGGGGGGCGTTCCCGTGCCTTTGCCTGATATGAACGACTCCTCTGTTAAATACCTTGCACAACTCAGGTCGATTAAATATCGCCTGTCGGTCTCCGATGGCCTACTTTTATGTGCTGCAGATGAATACACCTCACCTCGTTTGGTTATTCCTCAGCACCACAGGGGGGTCATATTAGCATTCGCTCACGACTCGCCAGCTGCTGGACACAGAGGTATCAAAGCAACTCGCGATGAATTGTGCCAGGTGGCATATTGGCCTACAATCCACGAAGACGCTACAGACTATGTAAAGGGGTGCCTCATTTGCTATCCACACAATACGACCGGGGTGTCACCATTTGAAATGATGACAGGTCGACAGATGACTCTGCCTCTGGACCTACTGTACCACCCTGGTGATGCAAACTTAGCCACAGCCTACACCACTCATCAGTATCTCACTGACCTGCATGAACACTTAAAGACCACGTTTGCTTTCGCCCAAAAACATTTGATGAAAAGTGCAGAGGCCAGAAAAGCCTACTATGATCAAAAGTGCTCACAGGTGCAATTCGAGATTGGGGACCAAATTCGGTATTTCATATTTGCTCACCCCGCTGGGACCAGCAGGGGAGCCTCAAAGAGACTCACTAAGAAATTTCCCCCTAAATGGAAAGGGCCCTACCTTGTGGTTGATAAATTATCCCCGGTAGCGTACAAGATTAAGATCCCCAAAACTCGGGGCGATCCAGAATTCAAATGGGTCCATAGGAATCAAATCAAACTGCACACGCCCCAAAAAGGCATCGGCGCAGCCGCATCCGGCACCCCGCCAGGTTGATAGATTAAACCAGGAACAGGATGGGAAAACAAAGGCTACCCTAGATAGGACCTCCAAAAGGCCTTAGGTAGTCGTACCTGAATGTCTCCACACACTACCAAAACCTATTAATTACTATGAATGTGACATGTATTAACCCAGTGGGAAAATCCACTAAAACCACAAACTATTTAAACCTAATGTGACACGTATGAACAGGATGTCTGGAGTTTTGTACAAGCAGACCTTCCCATAGGCATGTGCATCCTGACGCTAACCGTATGTTGGTATTGTTTCGTTTTTGTTTATTTCAGCATGAAAGTCCCACACATACTCACACTCTTGTTGCTGTGCGTGGGAACTCGGACCCAACCGGAGCTCATAACGATAGATAGTGCCACCGGAGTGGTGTTAAGAGATTACACAGGCCTCCTGATCACTGATTGTAAAACCTACACCCGTAAGGTATATGTCCATTTCAGTCCCCGAGCACACTACCAAGATCACCTTAGGACTGTATCTAAAAATGTCAACCTCGGCTCTTGGTCCACCTCTGACACCCTGTTGTTCACTCTGGCCGTGTTAGGATACATCCTCACGGCAGCTATCACTTTCTTTATGGACAAGCGTTATTTGCTAAAAGACAAATGCGTTACTAACCTCCGTTCAAGATGCCTTACCCCTAACCCAACCTCTGGGGATATAGAGGCTCCCGAGATTGTTAGTCTACAGGCCCCGTTTCAGGGTGATCGTGGTATTATGCCAAGCGCCCGCGACCCCTTAGCGTAACAACATAGGCTAGTGATCCACCTGACACCAATAAGGCCCGAGCCTATTGGAAGTATAACTACCTCACCACCGCAAGGTGGGATGACTGTGTGTTTTGTATTTTGTTTATAAAAAAAAAAACCTTTATATCAATTTTTTTTTGTAGCTTTTGCATTTTATTTTTACACTTTTATATACACTTGTCTTTGACGTTCTATTGTTACTTTAAGTCAATGATAATTTTGGGTGCAATACCCGCCCAAACGGGCTTTTGGTTTACTGTTAGAAATTCCCTGCATGCGATTTTTCCCCTACCCAAAAAAAAAACAACAACACCTTTTTAGGTTTCGAGGAAAACCTCATAGTTTCTTTTAGATGTTAGACAAAGGTGGCATTTATACTATGCCTTTGACCTTTGTTCTTTTATTTTTTTCTTCTTTCTCCCACTGGGCCCCCGTAGAGATTCAGAACCCCATGTCATACTGGGTAAACACTGGCCCTAGCCATAGTTAACTCTCCCAATTCTCGGACACAGACGGTCCTGACACAAACATGTTTTTATTGATTTCTTTCCTTTGGCCCCTTTCAGAAACTTCTAGCCAACAGCCAAGCCCGGCTGGCTAAAAAGCCCATAGAGAAAGAACACATACTTCACTCTCTCCACCTCTGTCCTTTCCCATCTGTGTCTTTACGTAGGTTGCATGCCACTGGACCATAGCAATGTCGCCTTAGGGTTATTGCCGAATCTAATGGTAACCGCCCTAGGAGGCCAGATGGAATGTATGCCTCTCTGTGTCTTGTCTTCCTGTTATCCAGTTGCTGAGGTTCCTGTATGCCATAAGATGATCCGGACCTGCGGTCCGACCTCCCATGGCCTAAAGGGGGGGTCTGTAGCAATCTTCCTGAAGACCCTGGGTCCCTCACACAGGAAGACAACGCGGATAGACCATTAAAATACCAAACCGCCTAACAAAAGGCTGTTGGGAGTTTCCCACCATCTCTCTCGCTAATCCTGCTAAGATAACGAAGATGACATCAAAGATGAGAGGAGGCCTTAGAGAAAGCAGGCCTCAAAGATCGCTCAAGCGAACAGGATGCCATTCCGGCTGTCCCTGCACCCCAGCCCTGGCACCCCTGCCAGTCCACCCCGGGTGGTGCAAAAGTTCAGACCAACCCCAGTGTGACCTCACTGAGCCTATACACACACACACACACACACCCACACGCACGCACACAGACACACAGAGACATTCCCCCCCCTCTCTCTCTCTCTCTCTCTCTTTCTCAATTTCTCTTTATTCTTTTTACGCATTAGGAACTGCTTGTGCCACAACAGACATTGTGCACGTAGTTCCATGAAGAAGACATATGGACTATGAACAATAATATACAAATGTATTAACTATGTTGTATTACCAAATGTGTACCTGGTGTTTAGATTGGTCAGGCACCATAAAATATGGGCTTTCCTATGTCCTGAGTTTGACACCAGCACCACCAGATAAGGAATTAGCATAGTAATGACTTCTGACCACATGAAAGTGACCTGCATGAGATGGCCCAGGCTGACCTAGGCCAGAAGTGCAACTGAGGGCTTTCCTCCCCCCCCCCCGCTATGCCAGAGTAAGCAAGCCTGGCCCATCAAGATAAGAAACTAACTTTAAAATGACTTCAAAGAGATTTTGGGCTATAACTATCCCATTCAGCCACCACTCTTGGCTCATACTATACTGAACCACCGACAAGGAAGGAAGGTCCAGACGGGACCTCCTGTTGGCCCTGCCGCCAACAAAAGGGAAGACCATTCCCCTCTTCAAGGCTCTGGTACCCAACCAACCAACCCACCTGAAGTAGAGGATTCCACCTCCTTCAGGACTCTACCTCGGCAGACGCGGACACGCTGCCCCGCAGCACCAGGAGGCCTTCTGCGGCCTCTCTCTCTCCAGCCGCCGTCTTCCCCCCGGATCGCGCAGTGACCAACCAGAGGGTCATTGCGTCCTGTTTGATCGAGGACAGCCGCCGCGATCACTACCTCAGTCTGCCTTTACACTGAGCTACAGTCCTTTCTCGAACATTTTGTCGAATATTAGTATAAAGAGCCACGCCTGGCTCAAAGAACTTTCCACGGACCTTTTTCCTGAAACCGAGCCTCATCGCGTTCTCAAGGTGTGTGGTTCATCATGTGATTTGTGCATAACTTTTAAGGCGACATTACTATGTGTAACAGTGAATATATACATGCCATAGTTGGAGCATAACTCCTAAAAGTATTGTAATGATATATTCTAAATGCGTAGCTTTCTTTTCCTCTCTCATGATCTTTTCTTTTCCCTGTTTTCTTCCTTCCCTCACATTCAAAATGCATACATAACATAAATTTCTCCTTCACAAAACTCTACTTGACGCTCCGTCCTAGTCGTAGTTGATGTGATGTCAATCTTTATGTCGTGTTTAGGAAATAGAGTTGTGACTGCTTTAAGAGAAAAGTTGCTGAGACCTCTTCACAAATGGTGAGGAGTCTTACAGTAACCGATCTCTCCCGTTAGGGTAGTTAAATTGACATGTATGATTCACGGCCGTGGGTCATACTGCCAATTTAATAAAAGCAACTAAACGGTAACTCAGCGCCCCTTCTAATGAGGGGGTGTTCGACTTAACTGTCTCTATTCATAGGAATCATACCTTGATAAATCCTTGTAATTGTGAAGCCTGAATAAACCCTTTTATTATAACCTAAAAACCCTGATATTTGATGTCTTTTTGTCTAACCAGTTATAGAGTGTGTTTCTTTGTTGAATGACATTTAATTTTACGCAGCCAAGAACTCACGTTACACAACCGTGACGTGGTTCAATATAACAGTGCAGATATACCCATATGTGGACTGTTATATTGTAATTGTTCCATAAGTTGTATTTATATGATTTATGAAATAATTACGTTCTCGGTGATGAATACGCTGTGATATTATCACCGTATCTGTTACACATGGTTGATGTGAAATTCGGAACCGGAGGTTGAGCTCACCTTAAACGAGACACGAGCCCCCTGCAGCCTCTCCACTCCTTGCCTGACAGTTCTAAGGGCTAAGTCCTCTGGTTCGCCATCAAGCTGGAGTCTTCGAGCTGCAGACTGCAGAAGGATGGTTCGCTCTGACCCGTCATCTAATAGTGCGAAGGTCTCCAGGGCGCGACTGCCATTTCGTAAGATAACCTTGACCAGTTTCAGAAGGACATGACCTGTGCAAGTTGAGCGATCAATGTACAGGGTCTGGGCTGTTGAATTGATGAGGTAAGAACTTGTACCAGATGGATTATTGATCTCACACAGAACCTGTAGGTGTCTCCTCTTGCAGATATTACAGTCTCTCTTTAGTGTGCACTTAGCTGCAAGATGTGGTCGGGCACAGCGCCAACATCTCCTGTTTTCCTTGATCCATTCTGTGACTTGCTGCTTGTTCAGGACTCTGAAATCTTCACACTGGCTTATATGGTGGCTTGTGGAGCCACAGTAGGCACAGGGGGACACGGAGGATGTTTGGGGTTCAGACTGCTCACCAATGCTGTCAGCTCCATGGAATATAGTTGTGTGATGAGTAGGTGCTTGTGGTCTGTGTGATCGAGGGGGGTTGGAACCTGTGCTATCACATCTTGGTTGGCAGCGGGACTCCATTTGCAGCCACTCGGAAAGGTTGGTGAGGTCATAGGCGGCATCTGCCTGAGTTCGATACATATGGCGCTTAAAGCGGCTAACCTGTTCGTTTGGGAGTTTCTCCAGTAGCCGATCTACGTGTGAGCCACAGAGAAGTTCAGCATTGCCCTGGTCGGCCATAGTTCTTAACAGCCCAACCAGGGCTTGGACACGTAGGGCAAAGGCATCAAGGGCATGACCATCTCCGGGACGTACTGGGGGGAGAGCCAATATGGTTTTCAGCTCCTTGAGTGCCAACTGGCGTGGCTGGCCATAACGGTCATCAAGGGCTCTCAAGGCGTCTGTGAATGGTTTGCAGGCATAAGAGTAGGCCAAAGCCAGGTGTCTGGTCTGGTCCACCTTAAGGTGGTCAAGAAGAATGTGAAACTTGAATTCTTGGGTTTCATCAGGATCAAGTAGGTTGTTCAGGGCCATTCGCAACATCATGTATTGTACCTCATCCTCTCTAGTGAAGTCTGGAAATTTAGGAGCTTCAATTGGCCTGTAGTGCCTGGATCGACCAGTAGGGGGTGCTGTAGATGCAGGCTGATGGACTGAAGGATGGGATTGCGTTGGAGGATGGGGAGATGAAGGATTGGGCGACACTGGCTGATGAGCATGAAGAACTGGAAGATGTGGAGGCATGGAGGAATGAGAAACTGAAGGATGAGAAGACATAGACTGACGAGGGGCTGGGTGATGTGGAACAAGTTGGTTATGGGCTGAAGGAAGAAAGGGGGGAGGGGCTGGAAGTGACCTGGTTGCAATCTGGTGTGGTTGGCTAGGGTCGGTCTCTGCGGATGGGTACAATGCATTTTGGTGACTGGTCAAAAGGGAAGAGCCGCTTTCTGTGGGGGAAGCTGCTTGTCGCTCCAGGAGGCGCTGCAAGATTTCTCCTTGCTGCTTCACCGTCTCAAGGAGGTATTTGATGATGTCATCTTGGCTTGGCTCTGGATTGCCTTCAGTTGGTGCGCTGGCATCTGCTGACAGGGCACTGCTTGGACTTGTGAGGAGTTGGCCATTGTCAGGGTGGTCACCTTCAAGGTACTCAGGATCCTCTTCCTCCTCCTCCTCTTCCTCCTCTTCTAGCTCATGTGTGCTTTCTGTGCTTGTAGCTCGAGAGTGGCGAGTTACTTCGGTAGGCTCCTCTTCAGCCATGGCAATGTTCACATCCGGTTCTCGAAGGACCATATAAGATAGAGTTTGGTTCACAGGTAATTGAACATCGCCATGGAACATCGGCAAGAATGTTAGACAACTGATTCCATTTTAAGCCATTTATTTTCCATTGCACACATGAGCATATGTTCGGGCAAGGAGGTGATGAGGCTTCAGTTATGTTTTTTTACTATAAAAAGACAGAAACACATAATTAAATACAAGCCAACATTAATGACATCACATTTAACAATAAACAATTAGGTACCTAAGACAATAATGTCTAGCACTCTAGGGGGATGGGTAGGCCTACCACTTAAACTTTAGAGTACTAACAAATAATATGGGACAATACAACAACATTCAATATTTCCTAAGGTTAATGATAACTGCATTTCCTTGAATGGTAAAGTGACTATGTGCACTGCGCATTACACACACTTCATATTTCAAGGCAAACAGGTGATCTGTAAGATTCAGCACATTTATCAAACCACTAAAATGCAACATATGAGAACCATGAACTTAACTCACTTTAGTGACGCATAACCAAAGGTTGGCTGAGACTCCCAGGACAAGAGGGCTCTCATGTCTGGTCTTGCTGCTGCCAAAGTGAACTGAAAGGCAGTTTATATAGAGCAGGCCACTGATTGAGGAGTGAGTGAGAGCAGGTGAGAGGGGTGGAGCCAAGCCAAGGTAATAGGCCAGGGGGAGGGTTGCTGTCTAGGGTGACTCTTTTCTACAGATATATATATATAAGACAAAAAAAAAACTCCTAGTGCTTCTTTTTCTCCAGAAAATTAAAAAATGCTGTGCAGTTCCTTTTAGGTTTCTTTTGTCTTCGTGTGCGTTATTGTTGATTCTAGCTGATGTGATCCTGGAGAGTCCTGTACTTCCTGTGATGGAAGGAAGTGATGTCACTCTCCGCTGCTTGTACAAAAACAAAACAACTGGTTATAAATGGCATGACCCGACAACATGGATAATATCCTCTGACCTCCCAGCTGATTTCTATAAAGATGGATCGCTCATCAGCACTGAGTCTACAGGACAGATGACCATCCACAATGTTAACACGTCTGATGAAGGATTCTACAAGTGTAACATCTCTGACCGTGGAAAGTCACCAGAGAGCTGGATGGATGTGACAGGTGAGATAGTCATGAAATAATGATGAATAAATAAACAGATTACAAGAGTTTAAACCTCCCACTAGTGACCCCTAGAGGCCGTGCTGCTCTGCTGCACCTCACATGATCAAAGTCTGATCCACATGGTCCATCCTTAGAGAATAAACACCAATCTGATTTGTAACAGTGGTTCTGCCCTGCTCTTCTAAATGTAAATGTGTACATATCTGAGTCTGGAATTGAAATGTTTGACATTTAAACGAGATTCACAGTTCTTAAAATGTTGTTCAAGAGGAATATGTGTCTCATTTGTTTTAGAATCAGACCCTCTGCCTCCATATTTCTATCCTCTGATTGGGGCTGGAGTCTCCATCTTTCTGCTGATTCTGGGTCTGTGTGTCTGGAAGAAGTGCAGAGGTACTCACGCACACGCACGCACGCACGCACGCACGCGCGCGCGCACACACACACACACACACACACACACACACACACACACACACACACACACACACGCACACACACACACACACACAGCCGTTTAGAGAACCTATACAGGATGTGAACTATGTTCTCTACAATTTGGAGCCAAATAATAGTTTTTTTGCACATGTTAAAACACTGTAATATACACAATACCTGTGTCTTATAACCTGTGCGATATTATAACTACATTCTACATGCCTCCGCCAACTTTATATGATAAATGTCTTATTTCATAATAACATCTGAACTTCTTATACTGTACACACTGATCATCATGCAATGTTAAAGGACTAGTTCACCCCCAAAATGACTTTTTTTCTATCTATTAGTCACCCCATGGACCCTTAAATTCATGGATATTTGTTTAGTTTTTGTCGCATTCCTAAGCCAATAATTTGATGACCAGCGGACCGGTAGGCAGCGGTTCTGGTAGGAGACACAAAGGAGACTCTCTGTGTCTCCTACCGGAACCGCTGTCGGAAAATGTATTTAGTTTAATTTAATTTAGCTTTGATCATATTAGTCATCTGAAATGTTTTACTTCTAGTTTTAGTTGACTAAGTATCATAATAAGAGTTTAGACAACTAGACAACTACAATTGATTTAGTCAACAAAATTGTTGTCATTTATTTTGTCATTTTGGCAGGCCTTGATGGCATCGTATAATGCCTGATTTATACTTTGCTGTGTGCTAAAAAATAGCAGATCTACAAGCTCACAAGCTGTGTTGTGAGCTTGTAGATGAAAATAGCCGATCTACAAGCTCACAAGATGCGTTGTAAGCTTGTAGATAGGCTATTTTCGGAGTGTGACACCCACGTGCAGCCAAGCATAAAATGACCTTAGTTGTCTGTCTTAGGGCAGATTCAGACTGGGTGCGATAGATTCAAACCCTTCCCGAGTACGATTAGCTTCTCCCAACAGGTCAGCATTCACATTGGCCGAAATTCTTCCGTACTCGAGTACATTTCATTCAACAGTAATGGTAAATATGTGCCTCATGGGAGCGCTGTTGACTATGGGGCTTTGGGAGATAGAGAATGTCATTCACAGAAGAAGAGTCACTTGCCAGAGTTTAGAGTGAATAATAAAGTTTGACTGTGTTCCTGACGTTGTCTTCAGTTATAATAATAACTGTGAAGTCAACTTGGAAAATCCTCACTGGATATCACAGGGTTAAAAAAGTCAGGCTGATTGACAGAGTGGCAGCTGTCTGAAATCATTCCCCAATCACTAATCAGCGTCGCTACACTATAAAGCACCACACCTGAAAGAAGCCTGTAAACCAAACCACAGTGGAAGAGAAGGGAGAAGGAGGAGAATCCTCCACAATCCTCCATTATTGCAAACAAACATGCGTGCGTCCAGCAGCAGCAACGTCGCACAGAACGCATAAAAGCAGCACTGGTGCAGCCATAAAAAGCTGGAGAGGCAGCCGGTGAGAGACGAACTGTTTGTTTGTTTAAGAGCCATAAAACTTGCCGTTTGTAGCGCACGTTACAACGTGCGCTCTAGTTCAATGTCAATTGTTTGTTTGATGTCCTCAAATTAAAGCAACATGATTGTTGTTTTAAAAACGAATGTGATTTGTTTATTAAGAAATGTAGATTGATAAAAACAGTTTAAATACTGCTAAAATTCAGTCTATTATATTTGCATTTCATATGAGACTGCATTTGTTAAAAACTGTTTAAAAACCTAATTTATAAAAAGACACTAAGAAAGTAAAAACAATACTCACAAGTGTTAAAAAAATATATGTAAAGCATTTATATTTTGCATTTATTATTTCATGTGCATTATATTTACAGTAATTATGTTTTATTTTTCATTTAAGGTTCTTCACCTATACCTATACCTTACAACCTTACAACTACACACTACCTGCATAAGCTGTACTGCAACAATCAAAAACTAAAGTAAAGAAGAACTAAAAGGAAAACCAAAGTTGTGGTCATTGTGGTCATTATGAGTGAAACCCAGTTAAAACCTCCTATGGACTGTACCATCCCTTTCAAGCGGGGGAACTGCAAATATACTAAATAGCTTGACAATAACAGAACAACAATACACAACCAAAGCAGTGTTTGCGTTGGTCTTTGAAACCTCAAAATGTAACGTCGTCTCTCGCGTCTCTGTTATTATCAATATGATTGTGATGTCACTGATGCATCCTTGGTATTCTAGCAGTGACGTCACAGACTAATCCTTGGTATATTTATCCTTATATACACGTTCGCTACACATGTGTTTTTTGTTTGTTTTTCCATGGCTCACGCTACTCAAACACTAGCGGGATTATTATTTCTTGTCAACATTCAAGTAGAACTAGTGAGAGCTGCAGTACGTGGTTTGACAAAGACCCTCAGCTTCTGGTTGGCTGAAGCTGGGTCCATTTCCTGTCGCACACTGCCACACACCCACACCTTCACGCGCGCACGCAGGCCCGCAGGCAGGAAATCAGGCGGGCAAGTGCGCGCGCGCACGCTCGCATGCACACACACAGGGCCGTGCGCAGGCTTTTGGGAGGGCAGGTGCCCACAATATGTCTCAGACACACTGAGGAGGTGCCTCAATTTCCTGCTGTTGTGCCTTAATAAAAGCGTTACATACTTACATGCAAGTGTTGACAACTTTGCTATTGTGGAAGACTTTAGAGTTGAGCATGTTTGTTCTCTTGTTTCTTATCAAAACCAGACTATCAAGACAAAAAAACGACATAGCATAGCCCACCTAGCCTACAGCCTTTGAGGAGAAGGGAGCGTACTCAACTAGAGAATATGAGCAGAGCAGAGAGACACTGGTTTAGAAGTGATGTATATATGGCATTAAAAAGGGCTCTGACTTCTATGAAGACAATAGGCAGGTGCCCCTCTCCTGCATTTGGGTCCTAGAATTTTGACGTACAGTGGCAGTGTCCAGACAAACAGTAGGCCTAGTGTCCGGTCCCAGGAAGGGCACCTCCATGTAAAATTGGCTATTTTCTCCAAAATGTAAAAAAATACAATATTTGGTAATGTGAAGTATACATGAATGAATGAATGAATGAATGAATTGTATTTGTATAGCGCTTTTCCAAACATAGTTACAAAGTGCTTTACATACATGTTACAAACATTTAAATAAGAACAAAATAAGAACAAAATAAGAAAACATAAAAACAGCATTTTGGAGTCAGCCCATAAAACAATCCTTAGGAAAAACACTTTATATACAGATGTGTTTTCAAAGGCGATTTAAAAGAGGACACTGACTCTGCTAGCCTAAGATCCATGGGTAGGGCATTCCAGAGCAACGGTGCCTGGGCCGCAAAAGCCCGGTCCCCCCGGATGACAAAGTGAGTTGTGGGAGGATCCAGGAGGGCCCTATCTGAGGATCTAAGCAGGCGTACTGGCTCATGGGGTTTCAGCAAATCCACAATGTAACTGGGAGCCAGTCCATATGATATTAGAACATGATTGAACATTCGACAATTAAGGCCTAATATTTCGTCATTTGCTACAAAACCCGTATATCCAGTCATTGTGGGCATAAACAAGAAGCTGAAGGGTTCAGTACATTTAAGTCAGGAACACGTCACGTCCGGTTGAGCATGTGAGTGAAGACGCAGCGTGAGACACTCCTAAGTTTTATTTATTATGGACTAACCCGGGCAAATACCTTAACTTTCACTCAGTTTTAACAAATGGAAAGAGATAAAAGTAAGAAACAAAAGAAAAGGGTATAACTCTAAGTTTGTGATCCTGTACCCGTGTTTGGATGTGCCATAGCTACCCGAAGCAAAACCACGGTTGTGCTATCTCCCGAGTTGGAGAAACTTCGCACTGTTCCAATTGAGGAACTTGGTGCTACTTTAATCACAACTCTTAAAAAGACACTCGACGATGCGCTAAAGCCAATCTCGGCCACGCTGGATGACATCAAAACCACCACGGCCTCCCACGCCGCTAAGCTGACTGATATGGAGACTACATTGTCTGATCATAGTGACCGTATTACGGCGCTAGAGGTATCATGTTCTCTACTACAGTCAGACAACGAACAATTGAAGAGATCAAAACAATTTCCGTGAGAATATTATATTACTCTTCCCTGATCTGCCAGCCAGGGTTGCTAAAAAGCGAGCCTCATTTGCCGAGGTGAAGCATTCCTTTTGGAAAAAGAATGTCAAGATATCTACACAAGACAAATGCAGCCTACGGGTGGTCCATGAGGGACGAAGGAGCGTGTTCGATTGCCCGGTGGAAGCCCAGAAATTCTACGACTCACTCTTCTCTGCTGGTGAGGATTAAACCGTGGCCACTTTGGAGTGCAGCTTTACGCACAGTGCGCACACACGTACATGGTTACAAAATAGTCCAGTACGGACATAGACAGAGTGAGACGCGCGCGCGCGCACACACACACACAGGGCCCCCATCTGCTTATCTTTACTGACTCCCTGCAGAACTTACCCACGCAAGTTATGCCATTGCCTATTGAATATGGGTTCACACACGCACACATACATACATAGAGAGAGAGAGGGAACGCTGGCGCACACTGGCTGCCGCTCCTCTTTAGCTCTTTAGTCTAACTTACCCACGCAAGTTATGCCATTGCCTATTGAATATGGGTTCGCACACGCACACATACATACATAGAGAGAGAGAGGGAACGCTGGCGCACACTGGCTGCCGCTCCTCTTTAGCTCTTTAGTCTAGCGTTTTGCTTTGATTGCTTCCTGAGTTGGACATACGGCAGACTTGGATTAACCAATAAAATATACTGCCCCTTTCCCCTCCCTAAATTGGAATACGGCTCTGTTGGGATCCCCGTTTTGCAATGCTTTTCGGTGTGTTTTTTAAACTGTTGGCATTGAGGAAGAGGAAGAGTATACCAGCTAAATGTAGCGCTGGTCAGCCTGATATCGCCAAACGATCCGGCTGTTTTTGTCTGTTGTTTTTAACTACCGTGCTGGCGATGATCTCCTACACCGCCCCACAGCTACGGCGTTTGCGTAGCTGCACAGTGCAACCTGATGCGGGGATTTTAATCCACTGTCAACAGCTCAGGATTTTAAAACACAGACCTCGCAGTCGCTACATCCACAGAGGCTCACGTCGCGGCTTCAATGTGGAACCAGGAAGCAAAACAAACCCGAGGAGGACTCAGCTGTGGAGCCTGGGCGTCATCGTTGGTAACACCGCGAGACTGGCCAATACCAGGCGGGACGGAAAACGTGGAGTGGATCGCAGGTCTCCTGCTACTGCCAGTGTCACCATGGAGCTGTTTAATGCACAATCCATTAACGGTAAATCCTCCCTCATACACCGCCACATCATGGAGAAAGAGCTTGATTTCATGTGCCTAGTTGAAACCTGGCATAGTCCAGGGGATTATTCAGAGCTTAATAAGGCCTGCCCCCCTGGCTACAACTACATGGAAAAAGCCCGCAGCACCCGTGGTGGTGGCTTTGCCATCATACACCGGGCTGAACAAAAACTGTCTCCACTGCCGATGCCTGGTTTTTCTTCCATGGAATGCCTTGCCTTCAAGTGTAAACCTCCAAACTCCATGACAGTTCTTCTAATATACCGACCTCCCAAACCTAACTCATCCTTCCTCCCTGAGATACATGATTTACTCACCTCACTCTGCACCATGTCATCCAACATAGTGATAATTGGTGATGTGAATATTCATGTGGACAATCCCTCCTGTCGTTTTGCAACAGAGTTCCTGAGTATGCTTGAGGGTCTTGGCCTGCAGCAGCATGTTGAGGTTCCTACTCACAACAGGGGACACCACTCTTGACCTAGTTATCACTGACTCTGTCCCTATTAACAACCTGCAGGTCTACAGTCTGGGTGTGTCTGACCACAAGGTGGTCTCAATGGCCTTGACATTTCTGCTGCCCCCTACTAGACCTAAGCGTCAAATGACTTTCCGAAACTGGAAAAGCATTGACCCAGCCAACATGACCATGGATCTTCAGCACACCTCCTTCCCAGCCTCTGCATCAATGGATGAAGTAGTGGAGCACTATAATAAAACATTGAGCAGTGTTTTTGACCTCCATGCTCCTGTCAAGACACGTGAGGTCAGATTTTCACGATCCGCCCCCTGGTTCACAGAAGAACTGCGGAAAATGAAAAGAGCTGGGCGTGTACTGGAGCGGCGCTTCAGACACTCGGGGCTCACTGTGCATGAACAGGTCTTCCGTGAACACCAAAAGGCCTATTCCAAGTCCCTTAAAGATGCACCTGATTCGGATGCTATCAATGCATAGAATGGGAGATTATCACGTTCTATCAGACCATTGAATGGGCGAAGTAGGCGACCTACCGTCTACCCCGCGATTTATCAGACCATTCAGTGGGCGTAATCAGGAGCTACTGACCTACCGACGGAGATGACTTAAATACTTTAGTTTCGGTTTTGGTTTTGGTTGTTTCGGTTTCGGACCATGACGGAGGCGCGCAGTCTCAGGCGAGGTGGAGGCACAGGCGACCCTCGCCTGTGCCTACTCAGCGCCGTTCGAGTTATGTACCGATATGGACAGAATCGTAAATATTGTTGTGGGGACTGCTCCGCCTCCGTCGGTAGGTCAGTAGCTCCTGATTACGCCCAATGAATGGTCTGACAAATCGCGGGGTAGACGGTAGCTCGCCTACTTCGCCCATTCAATGGTCTGATAAAACGTGATAATCTCCCATTCAATGCATTGATAGCATTCGAAGCCGGTGAAAGATGCTCAGTCTCAGTTCTACTCCAACCTAATAAATAAAAATCCTGGCAACTCTAAGCAGTTTTTCTCTACCATAGACCATCTTCTGAAGCCACAATCATCCTCCTCAACTGAGGCAACTGAGGAGCAATGTAATCATTTTATTGACTTTTTTAGATCTAAGGTCAACAGCATTCGCTCTCAGATGCTCAGCTCTTCCCCTCTGTCTCCTCCTGTCACCAACCCCCTGCCTGGGAGTGTGCCATCCCTCTCATATTTCACTGAGGTTCAGCAGAGCCACATGGAGAAAATCCTCAGCAAAATGAAACCTTGCACGTGTGCCCTGGACCCCATTCCCACTGCTCTGCTCAAATCACACATTCCCATCCTCAGCCCTCTCATTACACAAACTGTCAACCTCTCCCTTCAAACAGGCCATGTCCCAACTGCTCTCAAGGTTGCTGTCATCCGTCCCCTTCTCAAGAAGCCCACCCTGGACCCGGAGGTTCTAGCCAACTACAGGCCTATTTCCAACCTCGCCTTCCTGTCCAAGGTGTTAGAGAAGGTGGTTGCCTCTCAGCTCCAAGACCATCTCAACCACAACAACCTTTTTGAGACATTTCAGTCAGGCTTTCGTACAGCCCACAGTACTGAAACGGCTCTGCTGAGGGTGACAAATGACCTACTGATGACAGCCGATGACGGATCACCATCACTCCTCATCCTCCTTGACCTAACCGCTGCCTTCGATACGGTGGATCACTCTGTCCTCCTGGAGCGTCTACATACCACCATTGGACTATCAGACTCAGCACTCAACACTGCAAAAAAAACAAGGTTTCCGGCTATGAAAACCGATGAATATGAGATGTAAATTCAGAGAATTTACAAGAATTTACAAGAGTTTTCCACTCGGAAAACTCAAAGTTTTGTGAGTCGGTAAACTCCTGTATGGTACCAAATTAAGTATGCGTGACCCCCTGCTGGGGTGATCCCCCCCTCCCTCCTCCCTATCTCGAGCAATGCTACTGAGCATGTGCAATAAGCCACCTATGATTGGCTGTGACGTAGGTGGGCATCCCTCCCTTATTTTGGGGGTCACATTGTGTGTGTGGGGGGGGGGGGGCTCACAAGGTGACCCCCCTCCTAGGGATCTGGGGGGTGGTGCCCCCCAATACAGAATAAGGTCCCCATCACACAGTTCCCCTGTATCTCTAAGTATCTGTCTAAGAACATGACATAATGCAGAAAATACATGGCCTACATGAAATAATGCAGCACAGACATTAACTCCATTGTTATGGTATTTATTAGAAAAGGAAGGCACAGAAATAATAATCCTAAAATACAAATGTATCACTTTAAAATGGCAGACAGTGAGAAAAGTATTCCACATAAAAGTATCAATGCTGTAATAATATGTGTGAAGTCAGACTGGTAATCAATAGCCTACTTAAAGTAACAAAACAAGTAAACATACCCATTGAGCAGAATGTCAAGTAAAAAATGCATAAGAATATTAAAAAATAGGAGATCTATGGTCCATTTGTACACTCAGAGTTGCAGACCTGTAAGGGTCCATTTGGTTCCGTGTGTTACCGCTGTAGTTTGTCCTGGTGTATGTGTTTCTAGTTAACATGCCACACACTCAGAGCCATATCAAAGCTACTGGAATTAATACAAAATGGGCTACTGTTCATTTAATTCAATTTTGGGTTCCGTGTGCTGGTGTCTGTCGCCCGCCTCTTCTAGTCCTCTTCTTCCAAAGCCAATGGAGTTCCTTCATGTGGAACGCGTCACGTGAGCCACCCAACGAACGCTAACTGAGAGGGAGAGAAAGGAAATAAATTAGACAACGGTGGAGTTGGTACTTTAATAAGGACCCCCAATTTAACATGCATTAGGTCTACAGACCCTGTTAATGGCATGTCTATCTCTGAGACCCCAATTTATATAGTGAAATGTATGTTAATTTAACTCAGTGTGTAGAAACCCTTGATACATTGATCAGTTCCCCTCTTCTAATGCCTCACTAAATTTCCACACCAACACCAGGCCTACAATGTAACTTGTAATTTTCACATAATGTTCAACTATCATGACAGAGATTACAAGAGGGTTCAGGGATTTGTGGTAAAATAAATGTGACGTGCTGTGAGCTTGTAGATTGGCTATTTTGTGTAGTCACACCCTTACCTTGCAAAACGTGAGGTCCAAGAGGTTCTTGAATGTGGTCACTGCCCTCACCAGGTCAAACAGCGCTGCGTCTGGAACATACAGACACAGGGAGAGTGTGTAAGTAATCGAACCGTTTTTTTTTTAGTCAGGCTCTACTTTATACTGTTATGCTGTACATTACTTCTAGACTCATGTTAAACCTACCATGGTTTTATAAGCTTGGTCATCACAGACGCTCCTCGATCTCTTCATCCCCACTGCTGTGACGCAGGAAATGACAAGCAGAAACATCTGAGAAAGAAAGAAAATTAAAAAGAAAAGGAGAAGGGTTAGACACAATCAAAGTATCATGCTCCATCGCACAACTGCTTGTAGATTGGTACAAAACAGATGGATTAGACTAGTTAATACCTGGTAGAGAGAATTTGGACACACACAGTGTTCTCATACTCCACAGGGAGGGTTGGACAGTTACAATTATAGAGCATCGCAGTTGCGCAGAATCCGGGTGCCGGAAGTAAATACTCAATGCATTTTTCCCATTGACTTTTCCAAAAATATTTATATCAATGAATTTAAGCCTAGAATCAAGCCATCCAGGATTCTGGTGAATCATGACCATAAACCCTTTTTTTCTGTGATTTTCTAAATTTTATATTTAATGATATGATATACTATGTTTAATAAATACCCTTTGTTTTGCCGTTTTCAAAAAAGTTTTTTCACAGAATCAAACGTTTTATGGTCATGATTCACCAGGATCCTGGATAGCTTGATTCTAGGCTTAAATTAATTTATATAAATATTTTCGGAAAAGTCAATGGGAAAAATGCATTGAGTATTTACTTCCGGCAACTGGAAGTGGGCGGGAACTGCGACGCTCTATAAGCACAGCAGCAACCCAGAACGCCACCTGAGAGAGAGAAGGGAGATATATTAGACAGTCAATAAAAGTAATATTCTAAGCATGACTGTGATGTTGTCATTTTAATGTCAGACACCCAGTTATGCATTTAAGCCCTAATTTAGTGGCAATTCTATCCGAGATGTTTTGCATCGAGTTGCATCGAGTCTGTGTGTCATGCAGATAAGGCGTGAACGGCCCAGTTTTAGCATTACTGTAGCTATAGAAATGTGTTGACGATCCAAGCGCCATTGTCCCATGGTGAATTTATTTTCTTTGTTAGGGGGAAAACTAGTCAGGAAAAAACTACAAACAGTAACATACTAATATCAATGCAGGGTCTTAACATTTTCTGGGGCCTGCATTTAGCTGCTAACCAGTGTTTAATAAAGTCATGTTTGTTGTTTTATTTTATGTAAAGGCTCAGCAACATCAGAACTCCACAATGAAAATATATAAACGTTGCCTTCATACCTGAGGAGAACTCCTGTTGTCAAAAATGGTACAGCTGGGTTCCATGATGCTAACCTGGAGGTTATGCTGTATAGAGAGAAAGAAAAGAGAGGGAAAAATACATTTAAGATTTCGGCTGTGGCATAAGATTGTAGATTGGCTATTTTCAGCCTTATTCTAGCCTTCAGCTAACATGAGCTCGGCGATCTATATAAATAAAATAAGTACAAGTATCCATAACACAGATTTGCCTACCAATCCATCGATCAACAGTTAGTATCATAACTCTGTGACGTGATTAAAAGTAATGTGGGTAGCAACCAAGAAAAGTCTAGTCAGTTAGCTACAGTAGGCTAGCCAAGCTAGCACGCTAACATGTAAACAAACATGTCAAACATTTCTAAAACGACATATTTAGACTACACACAGCAGGCATACATCCACACAGATACAAAATAATAGTAGGTTAATATACTAACCTTTAAATTACATTTCCCCGGAGGAAAATGATCGATATATCAGCTGTGATTTTTCCCTCCGTCGAGAGAAGGGTCAGGGTGCTGGCTTGGTAGCAACCGGATGTCCTATCGTTGCTCACGGAATGGACAGTGTTGCCATGTCTGCTTATTATAAGCGACTTTGGGTTTGTTTGAAGACGCTTTGTGAGCTTGTAAATCGGCTATTTTCAATATATATATATATATATATATATATATATATATATATATATATATATATATAGGCCATGTGGCCTATTAGTCGCCACATGACTATAGCCAATGCACAGTTTTGGGCTTGTTTTCATAGACCTGGCTGCTTATTTCTCTCGCAAAGTATGGCAACACTCTGGTCAGTCATTTGATGTAAGCATCCGTTGCGTATATCCGGTGTATACCGCCACCTACTGAACTGGAGTATATTGAGTCCCTGTAAGGCCTAAATAAAGCATGTTTAGTGCTAATAATGAATTATACTACTTGATAATAATAATAATAATAATAATAATAATAATGATATTGATAATAATAACAAGACACTTCATTATATAGATTTTGTTTTAAATAAGCAAATACATCAACTCTAAATTAGAATTAACAATGCAAGGAATAAATATAATAGCAACAGAATAAGAATAATAAAAACAACAAAGCTAAAAAAAAACAACAACTGAGGAGCAATTAATCCTTGGAATTATTCAGTAGTACTATTATCAGTATTATTACTGAGGTCACCTTATTTTGTTTTGAACACTAAATAACATTAATATACACGATTACAAATGGCTTCAGGTTTAGGGGGGAAAATGGCAAAAAAAAAAAAAACTTTTTTTATAGGCCATTGGACCCCAGTCCAATGGCATTTCTATCTTTGGGACCCAAATTCATCTTTATCTTTAATTCAAATCATTGTTAATTTAACTCTGAAACACGTACAACATACACGTTTCACAGGTCCATTTGGTTCCATGTCTATACACTTTTACTTACAGACCCATAAGGTTCCATTTGGTTCCTTCCTATCATTTAGCTGGGGACCCCCTGGAACGCCCTCAAGACCCATGGTGGTCCCTGGACCCCACTTCGAGAACCAATGGTTACAGAATGTATAGGGAACATTTTTTTTAAGCCCTTAACAAAAACATTGAAAAGTATAGTTTTGTTTTGTTCCATTTTTGCTTTGGTAATGGGGAAAGGGAGAGAGAGACCCCCTCTTTAAACAAAGAGTGAATTTGGATGTCAAAGGAAATGGCCAGTCTCCTGCTGGGTCTTTGTCTGGCAGAGGAACGGTAAATCACTGATTTCCAAAGTATATAGACGAATTTCACAGTAAACATTTTCAACTGTAAATTTCCAATGACGTACAAAAACACCAGCAAACTGCGGGTTCACTGAGCAACTGTAAATGCCCAAAAATGCCCGTTAATGCCTCTTTTCTTGCAGTGCAAGTGGTTTCAGTCCTACCTTTCTGATAGGACTGAATATGTTTCACTAGGAGGGTGCAAGTCCAAACTGCTCCCCGTCACCTGTGGTGTCCCGCAGGGGTCAGTTCTCGGTCCCCTCCTTTTCATAATTTACATGTTACCCCTCGGTAGTGTCATCAGCAGACATGGAATGTCTTTCCATTGTTATGCTGATGACACACAGCTGTACATTAAAACTGCCCCCACCCCCTCTGCAGCTATGTCATGTCTCACTACCTGTCTGGAGGAGATAAAGGCATGGACAAGAAACAATTTCCTTCAGTTAAACAGCAACAAAACTGAAGCTCTCCTTGTTGGCACACCACACCAGGTCCAGTCATGCCCCATATCTCATCTCACCTTCGACAGTCAGGTCATCCCCCTCTCCTCCTCAGTCACAAATTTAGGTGTTAAATTCGACCCTCACCTGACTTTCAATGACCATATAAAACATCTGTGCAGAACTGCATTCTATCATCTCAAAAACATCTCCAAACTCCGCCCCCTTCTAACCCTGTCAGATGCAGAGAAACTTGTCCATGCCTTTATCTCCTCTAGACTGGACTACTGCAACGCACTCTTCATTGGGATTCCTGGCAAAAGTATTCAAAAGCTGCAATACATCCAAAACAGCACTGCCAGGGTCCTAATGAGAGTGCGTAAGCATGACCACATAACACCGGTCCTATTTTCACTGCACTGGCTCCCCGTGTCAGCTAGGATCGACTACAAGGTCCTGCTGATCACCCACAACTGCATAAATGGACATGCCACTCCCTACCTACAGAAATTAATTAGGCCCCCACAAAATTCCACCCGCACCCTCAGATCTACCAGCAGATTCCTCCTCGATGTCCCTGGTACAAATCTACGTACTATGGGTGACCGGGCCTTCTGCTCGGCAGCGCCGCGCCTATGGAACAGCCTTCCTATTGACCTGAGAGCACCACAGGCCCTGGACTCTTTTAAAATAGGCCTGAAAACGTTTTTGTTTCAGAGGGCATTTTCACGTTGAATTGTTGTTTAGTCATATCTGTTTTTAAACCGTGCTTTTTAACTTTATATGATTGATGATGTTTTACCTGTTTTACCATGTGGCAGCGGTGGCCTAGTGGTTAGAGGGGCGGCCTTGATACCGGAAGGTCCCTAGTTCGATTCCCCAATTCATCACATCAATCATGAATCACCGCTGAATAGCCCTTGAGCAAGGCTTCCATGCAGGGTCCGGCTGGAAACAAGCTTCGTGCTTAGTCCGACACCCTGGGTAAACAACAAACTTTGCTTTGCTTTGCTTTTACCTTGTGGCACTTTGAGATTCCCTGTGAATGAAAAGCGCATTACAGATAAAATGTATTATTATTACTCTCCGCAGGAGAGTTTTGTTTTCACTTTCTAAATATGACACACCGATTGGTCAAGCCTCACGTGACACGTGACAATACGGTGAAATATTGTATAAATACATGGCGTCACTTTGGCAGTGTCTTTGCCACTGCCAAAGTGAGGTAAGACAGGAACCATCACGAAATGGCTGCATGGCTGATACATAAAGCAAATAGGACAGATAGGACACTTATATAGACAGGAGGGATATGACACTTACACAGACGGATAGGACACTTATAGTACACAGACAGGACGGATAGGACACTTATACAGACAGGACGGATAGGACACTTATACAGACAGGACGGATAGGACACTTATACAGACAGGACGGATAGAACACTTACAGTATACAGACAGGACGGATAGGACACTTATACAGACAGGACGGATAGGACACTTACATAGACAGGAGGGATATGACACTTACACAGACAGGACGGATAGGACACTTACAGTATACAGACAGGACGGATAGGACACTTACAGTATACAGACAGGACGGATAGGACACTTATACAGACAGGAGGGATAGGACACTTACACAGACAGGAGGGATAGGACACTTACATAGACAGGACGGATAGGACACTTATACAGACAAGACGGATAGGACACTTATACAGACGGATAGGACACTTATACAGACAGGACGAATATGGCGGACACGGACCTGTGTAAGTGTTTGATCGGACACTTATACAGACAGAATGGATAGGACAGTTGTTGGAGGAGGCAAGGA
This sequence comes from Gymnoscopelus microlampas, assembly GCF_963454915.1. Taxonomy (NCBI): domain Eukaryota; kingdom Metazoa; phylum Chordata; class Actinopteri; order Myctophiformes; family Myctophidae; genus Gymnoscopelus; species Gymnoscopelus microlampas. The sequence goes on along the minus strand of NC_139939.1, from coordinate 5,130,519 downwards.
GGCTCTCCACTTCCGCATTGAGCGAGTGTGCATCAAGTGTATCCTCGACCACTCTCAACAGCTCCTCCCTCACTTATACAGACAGGACGGATAGGACACTTATACAGACAGGAGGGATACAGGACGGCATAAGAAGTAGAATATTCCTAGAAGTAGAACACTCCCAACATTCCCAACACAAGTCTGCCGGCGGAGAGTTGTGCTCCGAGGAGCACTTTTTCTAGTTATTATTATTATTATACATACTCACACACAGTTACAAATTACGTATGGACGATTGATTGACTGTATAGCGCGTGCTTGCATAAACGCGCACCCACGACACGCACATACATGGTCACAGTGCTCAGTCGTGCTTTTTATTTAATTTTTCGATTCGGTTCACAACTAGAGCCAGGCCATAACGTTTTGTTTGTCTTTCTCTGATTCATGACTTATCTTTTTGTTTTGTTTTTGTTGTTGTTTTGTTGTCTTTCTTTTTCTCTTTCCCCTCTCGCTTTCTCTCTCCCACTGAAATTCATTTTCTACTTTGTCACATATAGTCATGGGAAGCTATAAATTGGCTCATTTAGAGAGTTATTTGTTAAGGAGCAGTAGGGACCATAATTAGAACCCTTCTGTCAATATGGGAGAGTTTGTATGTGCCTTTAGTAGGAGTTTCTTTCAATCCGTCTGTTTAATGAGGGAGATTACTGCTTGCACAAAGTATTATATTTAATGAAATAAATTGAACTAAACTTTTTTCCTGGCGGTCACAATACGTTTTCATTCTTTTTCATTCTTGTTCTCCTTTGTAACCTAATAGCTAATACCTAGATGCTAGAGGTTGAATCTTGTGTTTCTATTATTATCCCAAGAGGGCACCAGAGGTTCAACTTTGATTGTTATTATGCAGTGGAGTAGTGGAGTCACAAATGGAGGTTCCGTGACCATCCTTTGGCAACGATGGTTTGACGATTGATTTGACCTCTATGGACCCTTTAAAAAAGATTTAGCCCCCAGGTCCCTCCCAAAAATCCCGGCATTTTTTGCTAGACAGCCAAATTCAAAATGGCGCCCGGCGCCGTCTCTAAAAATTAACTTTTGATCTGGATGACCTAGAATCATGTATGAAGGCACTTTTCCATACAAGTCAACCATGAGGATTCCAAATCTGACACAATTTTAATTGTAAGACCTCGTTTTGACTCCGAAATTCAAGATGGCCGACATCCAGTAGAGTAAAAACTTATACCCAGGGGGCAAAGGGGGGTATGCTGCATTTGCCCTGCCATAAAAGGTTGGCCACCAGAAATAATATCTATGACCCAGTAGGATCACAACCTATATGGACAACAAGGTCACCTTGCTGCTGGAAATCCAATATGGCCGCCTCAATATTATCAGAAAATAGCTTTGGCAATAACTTTTGAACCAGATGGGCTAGAAATAAAAACTTGGTGTCTATTTCATGGTTTCAGAGCATGAGAAACTCAATGGAATACTTATCTTTATGATTGGGTGTGTCTGGACCTTTCATTTGCATATTTCCAAGATGGACGCCACGCGAAAATGAGTTTTACTATGACTTTTACAGTGACAGCTGGCTGTTATGGCAAAAAGTCTGCTTTTTAAGCAATATGAACACATTTGGTCAGTTTGAGCTTTAATTTATATGTTGTCAATATAGCTGCAGTCATAAATAATGTATGGTATTACATTTTCCCTCAGATTTATTGATTTATAGATCTATAGTTGTGGGGATGATTGCAGAGAAAAATCGGAGAAAAAGCCCACAATGTATCTTATGTATCATTTTAATAAACTAAATACAATATAAACAGACACATGCACACTCCAAGACTTGCCAAAAACTTCAACTTTAGGGCTATACAAATTAACATAGTGGTATGCATTCAAGTAACATAACAAAAGATAGAGTACTTAGTGACAAATAGAGTAAAGGCGGAGTTGAGGTTGCCTACAAAAGGTTCATTTTGACCTCTATGGTGCTGTCTTGCCTGCTTCTAAAGCCAATGATACTATGGTACAATGCTATTCACTGTCACTGTTGTCATGTGTTGCACTGATCTTGCTGCATCATGTCTCTAGTCCCTGGCAACGGCATCCTAAGTAGCATGGAATTGCCTTCTTTGCACGGGAACAGTTTTTCTGGCAGCCTTTGATACAGCTGCATGATATTGCCTTGTTCATTGACACAGGTCAGGCTGGCTCGGTAGATGCAAGGGGGACTGCATTGCTAGCACTGAGAGACTATCCATACTCTGTGAAAGAAGGAATATCCGGCTTGGCGATATGTGCACATTTATCTATTATGGTTGCTAGAACAGCTCTTCTCAGGTGCAGGTCAAAGGCATTCTCTGTCGGGGGCAGCAGCTTTAAGAGGGTTGATCTATTATTGAGGAACTTGTACACTCTAAGCTTACTCAGGTCAAAATCCTCCTGGTGGTCCGCTTTGGATGTATATACAGCAATTGTGAGGTCTCGTGCCTTATTGATGGACGTCATCTGAGAGGGAATCATAAGAGTTTTCACCAAACTCCTCAAGTGCAGAGATCCAGACGCATGATGGCCTTGAACCATGCCTTCTTCCCAGTGAAGAAGGGATAGCTGGTGGTACAGTATCTCTGCCATTTAAACTATGGATAAAGGGCAGGGCACGACACTGTGCGAGCCCCAGTGCTGATACCATTTGATGGATAGGAAGGTATGAATTTTGCTCTTTTCTCACCCACAGCTCTGGAAGGCATCTGAGATGGGTTGCTGCATAGTAAAGGCACATGATGATGATGTCTGTGTCATTGGCATGGATGACAACTCTGTCAACTTTGTCATTCTGGACACTGTACAGGGTGTGGAGTATTATTCTTGTATCAGCCTCCTGTTGTGTGGATTCTAGTGCAGGGACATCTTCAATAGACCCCTCCTTGATCACCACACTCCTTGTCTCTTCTTTAAACCCCCCACCCAGGTAAAGATGTGTTGGACCAAGGGCCGACTTAAGTTTCTCATTTTCACACCATTCGTCACAGAGGAAACTCAATAGGTTTGCCTTGTTAGCTGACACAGCAAAAAAAACTCCTGAGGATCTGGAGCTGTGTAATGCATACTAACTTCATATTCTTTGGTAGGTTTTGGTAAAGCATATCTGTGTTCTTGCTCAGCTGTCTTAAGACTAGGTCCACTGTACCGGTCAAAACAGAAGTGAATGATCTCTGTGCCAGCAGGCACATCATTCAACAGCAGACGTTGGTATCGTTCAGCGATTGTTCCAAATGCTTCACCTTTCAGGAACGACCAATGGCGCATGGCATACATGGCATCAATAACTACTGCTGTTTTTATGTCTTCTGTAGGCAGGTCAGGGATGCATGCAACTTTGGCCTCCTCTTTCAGGACCTTAACAAGGCTTGCCTTGGTACCTGTTCTCATCCTGCCATCTTCCTGGAAGAGGGAAGGGGGGAAGTCACTGCACTCGTGGTTGCCTATAAAGTCAACAAGGTTGAGTTCTCCACCACTGGCTATGATTTGGGTCATGCGCAGGAGGGCAGTGATTTCATTGCTCTTGCCAGGTGCTGAGGTTTTCCCCTTAGATTTTTTAGATTTTGTGTTTTGAGTGTAGAAAGTGTTAAGCTTCATTATGCTTGTCTTCTTCTGTTCACTGGACAGTAGACTGAGAGAACGAGAGCAATCCATGGTCTCGAAGGGCGGATCCAAACCCAGGCGCCCGGAGCAGGCGCGTCCTCCGATTGCTTCACCAATCTATGTCCCCACTGCTGCCTTGACTACCATCTCTGCATCCCGGATTACACGACTCTGACCAGACTCATGGTGTGGGTCTGCCATATTGACAACATATAAATTAAAGCTCAAACTGACCAAATGTGTTCATATTACTTAAAAAGCAGACTTTTTGCCATAACAGTCAGCTGTCACTGTAAAAGTCATAGTAAAACTCATTTTCGCGTGGCGTCCATCTTGGAAATATGCAAATGAAAGGTCCAGACACACCCAATCATAAAGATAAGTATTCCATTGAGTTTCTCATGCTCTGAAACCATGAAATAGACACCAAGTTTTTATTTCTAGCCCATCTGGTTCAAAAGTTATTGCCAAAGCTATTTTCTGATAATATTGAGGCGGCCATATTGGATTTCCAGCAGCAAGGTGACCTTGTTGTCCATATAGGTTGTGATCCTACTGGGTCATAGATATTATTTCTGGTGGCCAACCTTTTATGGCAGGGCAAATGCAGCATACCCCCCTTTGCCCCCTGGGTATAAGTTTTTACTCTACTGGATGTCGGCCATCTTGAATTTCGGAGTCAAAACGAGGTCTTACAATTAAAATTGTGTCAGATTTGGAATCCTCATGGTTGTCTTGTATGGAAAAGTGCCTTCATACATGATTCTAGGTCATCCAGATCAAAAGTTAATTTTTAGAGACGGCGCCGGGCGCCATTTTGAATTTGGCTGTCTAGCAAAAAATGCCGGGATTTTTGGGAGGGACCTGGGGGCTAAATCTTTTTTAAAGGGTCCATAGAGGTCAAATCAATCGTCAAACCATCCTTGCCAAAGGATGGTCACGGAACCTCCATTTGTGACTCCACTATAGGGGCCATAAAAAAAAGCAAGGCTCTGCGCTTGCTTTCGTACAGTGAGGACGACTTTGCTGCTCGCTCTGCCTATGCTTACATTCTTCTGCTGATATACATGTTTTATTTTTCCTTGAGAAACCACGAATGGATCCTGGATATTTATAAACCCATGGGACTCTATTTCTTCTATAGATAAAAGCTTTTGCCATATTACAATATACTATTTTTCGACCTCCAGTGACTGGGTACGTGGCATATAGCCAAAGCTGGGGGGCATACGTTAGTCCGACAGACCATTACTCCGACTATGTGGCATCCGCGTGCGGTTAGGGTTAGGGTTCGGGTTTGGTATAGGGTTAGTATAGTAAACGTCGGAGGTATGCGCTGTCGGAGGAACGGTCTGTCGGACTAACGTATTGCACCCGCCAAAGCTAACTAGCATCAGGATGTGCCCGACTATTTCAACAGAAGACTACCAAAAACTACTTCAAAAGATAGCAGTGCTGGAAACGGAATTACACTGTTTAAGAGTGAATGTGGAAGTGAATCAACATTATGGGATTCCACAGTCACAGAGCAACGGACATGACCGTGCCAACAAGCAGCCACCTAGCACTAGTGTGGCTCTCGATAAACCCCAGGACAAGGCCTTCTCATGGAACACTCTCGGGGCAAAGCCAAAGCGATTAACTGGTAGAACTCGGAGCCCCGTGATTACAGATCTGACTGGCTGGCCTGCACTACCACCCCCGCATACTGCGTCCTCCACCCCCCTTCAAAAGTGGAAAACTGCCAAAGGGAGATCTACGAACTAATCTCCCAAAACATCGAGTGTGCAGCTGGGTAACAGATTCACCCCACTGTTCCAGGACCCTAGATGTCAGTCTGACGACAGAGACAACAACTCATCTTCACCCAGCAGGGTAAGAACCAAGAGTAACTTACATGGAAAAAGGCTTTATGGAGAGCCTGAACTGCTGATTATTGGGGATGCTGCTGTTAAAGATGTTAATAGCATGGTAAAAAGAAAGGCAAAAGTGCTATGCTTCCCCAAAGACAAAGTCTCTGACATGAATGACAGAATTTTGAATCTTGTCGCTGAATACCCAACGGTGAAAACCCTGATTTTGCACATTGGCACATGTGATACAGAAGAAAAAAAGTCTGAAATTCTAAAACAGCATTTCATGGCTTTATTCAGCACAATCAGGTCACTCGATGTAAAGGTTTGCATCAGTGGTCCACTACCACCTACAAGAGGCGGCGATGAGCGTTTCAGTAGACTGTCTGCACTGAGCAAATGACTTTCAACTACGTGCACCAACGAAGCTGTACACTTTATTGACAATTTAATTTTTTTCTTCGATAGGAGACATCTTTTTTTCTCAGATGGCTTTCAGCTGAACAAATTGGGGGCAAAATTATTCTTGTTAAACGTTTGTTACTCGCTGCGTGTGCCTCCGCCAACCTCTGCCAAGGCCAGAACACCAGGTTCCAAAACAACAGATAATGCCGTGTTATCTGCTACCGCTGCTGAAAAAAGTGAGTGGATCTGTGTCGATGAATATGCTGCTGCTGATGTTGGTGGGGGCGAAGCCTCACCCCCCTCGACCAAGGATGCAGTAACAGCCACGACTAATGAGCTCACTGATAGTGAAGGCGCGGATTTAGAAAACAAAGGTCAGGAAGCTGAAAACAACTGAATATGCTGCCACACCACCCCCCACCGAGGATGCAGCTGAAGTGGAGGGGGGCGCCACACCCCCCCCTACCGAACTCTCTGATAGTGAAGTCTCTGATTTAAAAACAAAGGACAGCGCACTGAAAACAACTGCTGATAACAGCCTAAATCCACAGGAGGAGATTGCCGCGGCCCCCGATGTCGTCTCTGCAGCCACGGTCATGCCAGCAGTGACTGAGAATGAAGACACAGAGGAGGGAGACACAGTTTCTATAGAGGAGTCTCTCAATGAAGAAGATTATCAAACTCCATCACCTTCTTCCTCTTCATCATCTTTCTCCCTGTCCCCAATACCTCTTCTGGAGTTCACCAGTAGCATGAATGACTTGATTAGCGCGGGGATTAGACTCACCCCCCAAATCAAACGCCAGGCCCCACAACCACCAATCAAACGCCAGGCCTCACAACCACCAACCTTGCCCTGCCCCCCACCCATCCCCCCTCCACGGCGTCGAAAGAACACCCTGATGCTGACACGTCTAGAGAATACATTCGATGTCTGATATCGGCAGGGCCCATTATGCCTAGCCACAATCATGTCTGGGCCCAAGGTTCTTTCAGTTAGCCTTGTAGCAAACAAGGTTTACAATATTCCCACTATTATTTCAAATAGAGTTTCCAGGACAATTAGTGATTTTAAACATTCTGCTAATATAGCAAATTTAACATGCATTCCCTGTAGAGGCAACAGCCAAATAGTAGAATGCCTTAAGCTAAACTTGGCCCTATTTAACATCAGGTCACTTAATAACAAGTCTTCCTCTGTAAATGATATCATCTGTAAAGAGAAACTAGATATTATCTTTCTAACAGAAACTTGGCTTGGTTCTGATGGAGCGGTGCTCCTAGCTGAAGCATGCCCACCAAAGTACAGTTTCATTCACTCAGGACGTGAGGGAAAAAGAGGAGGTGGTCTGGCGAATATCTTTTCTGACACTTTAAAATTCAAACCTCTGACAAACCTTGGCAGTTTTAATTAATTTGAATACCAGGCCACCATATTGGAGAGTCAATCGTCTGTGCTTATGATTAGTATGTATCGGCCTCCAAAGTGCAGCAAAGCCTTATTTCTAACAGAAATATCAGAACTATTATCTATCTGCTCCACTAATTATGACAGAACTCTGAGTGATTACTGGAGATGCTAATTTGTATGTTGACATTGTTGACACAGATGTTGTGGCTAGGGGTTTCCTACAGTTACTGCACAATTTTGACTTTATTCAACATGTCGTTGGGCCAACACATAAACATGGCCACACCCTGGACTTGGTGATCACTAAAGGTTTGAATATCACTGTTGACAGTATTATTTATTTTTTTAATACTTTTATTGCAAGATTTATTCATGTTTACATTTCATATTACATTTCATTCTTTATCTTCTTGCAAACATTTTCTTTTTCTTTTTTCTTTTTTCTATCTATACACCCAGTGTTAAAGCAATAAAATGCAGTAATCAGAAAGTAATAACTATAAATAAAAATAAATAGGTAATTACACATCAATTAATGCAAGATATCTTAATACTAATACCTACAGTATTAAATTATAATGGTGATACTACTAGTGGTATTTAATAATACTAACTTATAATACTAACAATACTAACAAATTAAACCTAAAAATAAAAAGGGGGGGGGAGTGTCCTCTATGTTGCCAACACGTTTTTTTTTTCTTTTCCCACATATATAATCTAAGTAACAGATCACAGCCCGAACTTCCGATGTGGAGTCGGTGCTGGGTCTCACTCATTTTCCCAACTTAGTCACCTGGCCCCATAATTTGTCCATATACTCCATCTTCTATTAAACTCAGGTTCAATGGGCCCGATTCATGAACCGTACTTACGAACAAATTTGTTCTTAGACCCACTTAAGACGTTTTTTAAGAGATTTTGGCATTCACAAATGTTTTCTTAGCTGTGATTTGTTCTTAAGTTAAGAAGAAATCTACGCATACTAGAGAGCACTCTAGGGTGGCCTTTGAGTTCTTAAGTGTGATATGTTTGTGCAAAAATAATGAATTCTCGAAGTTTCTTCAATTCTACAGTTGTATAATATAGGATTTAAATTACAATAATATTTTTATCATATCTTTAGAGCAAAAAAGGTTCTCAAAGGTGTGGTCTGGGGACCCCCAGGGGTCCTTGAAGCTGTTCCAGGGGGTCCACAGCAAACGAGGAACAGCTTAATCACTTTAACCGTATTTTATACTTTGTTTGAAAATAGCTGATCTACAAGCTCACAACGCGTCCCATTACTGGCAATTTTGAACTTGTAGATCGGCTATTTTCGAAACATTTTGATAAATCTTGAAAACATTTCCCTAGCAGAAAATATTTTCAGGTGGGGGTCTGCAGCCAAATGCATCTAACCCAAACAGACCCGGTTGAGTTGAAGCCCAAGCCCCATACCCACCCCATAACCCCCCACCCAACCCACCCTCATCGCCCCCCCATACCCCCACCCCCATATCCCGACATTCGCCACACCCCCATTTTCAAGTCCCCTTCCTACCTGAAAGCCCCCCTGTACCCACCCATCACACCCATCCCCATACCCCACACAGCCCCCTACACCCCTCCTTGCACCACCATATCACCCACCACACCCCTATTTCCACCCCATTACATACCAAGCAGCTGCTACCTTAAAGACCCTCTATATCCACCCACCAGCTTTCAGTACTAAAATGTTTTATATCCACTACTAACGCTACTCCTGAACATGAAATATGGATAACATTTTTAACAGCTAATTTCAGCAAATTTACATTGATATCGAGTGGTGATATGTTGATTAATGTGAGAGAAATAATAAAATACATTCATTCATTTAAAAAAATAATTTGCTGTTCACTTCAGAAGTACCTCCACAGAAATACTTATTTATTTTTATGTTTGGAGTCTGGTGTTCCACCATCTTTAGGCTTTAGTTTAGGTATTCTTTACTTCATTCTCTCAACTTTATTTCTCTGTGTGATTTCCTGTGATTTCTGTGTGCAGCAATCACACACAGGTGTGACTGCAGGCAGAGCCTAAGAACATTTCATGAATCTGACTCGACTTCTCTTAGGAATTCACTTAGGAAGAAATTTAAGAAGACAACTTACGAATTTATTGCTGAATGAGGCCCATTGTTCCTAATTCGAAACGTTATTCTCTCCATTTCACATATTTCCTGTACTGTTTCTTTCCATTTTTTAGGCCTTGGACTTGCAGGCGTTAGCCAGTTCCTTGTTACCTGTTTAAGGGCTGCGCTTCGGAGGATTCTATATATGTATTTGTCCATTTCTTGCGTTAATTCTAACGGTAATTTCCCCAAAATAATGTTTACAGGGTTGAGTGTTCTTTTCAAATAAAAAAATCTTAGTAATATCTTCTGTAATTGATTTCCAGACAGTATTATTGATAAGCCCGAACTAACAGACCACTATTTATTGTGTTTTAATATGACTGTCTCTGAATCTAGGGAAAAACAAAACAGAATATACTATAAAAAAACGTTTTTTTAGCTCATCTGCAGCAAACGAGTTTCCTCGTCATCTGGCGTGTGTGCAGGTGCCCCCCCTACTTGATGCTCCCTCAGTGAATGATATGGTTCAACATTTTAATCTCAAATTAGAGTCAGCTCTTGACATAGTGGCTCCTATGAAAACTAAAAAGAAACTTAACTCTAGAGTAACACCCTGGATCAACGAGCACATGCGCCCACTCAAGAAAGAATGTCGTAGAGCTGAGCGAATTTGGAGAAAAAACAAACTCACTATCCACCTAGATATTTTTAAGAAGTCAACAGTGGCCTATAACAAAGCACTGCGCTTGGCAAGGCAGGCATATTTTTTAGGCATTATCAATGACAACAAGCAAAATGCCAGAGTCTTATTCTCTACCATTGAACATCTCTTAAAACCCCCCCAAGCTTACAAGGAGCCGCTCCCTGCCTCTAAAGCTAAGTGTGATGAGTTTGCATCCTTTTTTCAAAACAAAATTTTTAGCATTCGAGCTGGTATTATGAATGCTGCTGCTAGCACTACAAATGCGGCAAATGGTGCATGGTGCAAAAATGTAGATCACTCCAGAGGAAGCCTAATATCATTCTGCGCAATTAATGAAGAGGAACTCCGTAAAACTATATCACAGATGACATCATCATCTTGTTCACTGGATGCAATACCCACCCCGTTTCTCAAAGAGGTTTTAGACAGTGTGATTGGAGATATCCTAAGAATTGTAAACAGCTCTCTACTTTCAGGCGTCTTTCCAGACTCACTGAAAACGGCTGTAGTCAGGCCGTTACTCAAGAAACACAACCTTGATCCATTGGTGCTGGGTAATTATAGACCAATCTCTAATCTGCCATTTCTGGGCAAGGTCTTAGAAAAAACTATCTTTCATCAACTGGATGTGTTCCTACAGAACAATAAGGTTCATAACAAATTCCAATCTGGCTTCAAGAAAGGTCATAGCACAGAAACAGAACTTGTAAAAGTAATTAATGATCTTAGGGTGTCCGCTGATGACAAAAATGTATCTGTTCTCCTACTCCTTGATTTAATGATACGATTGATCACACAATTCTACTACAACGCATGGAGTACTGGATTGGTTTGTCAGGCACAGCCTTGTCTTGGTTTTACTCTTACCTAACAGGCAGAAGCTATTTTGTCAGCCTAGCTAATTTTGACTCAGACAAACATGACATCTGTTCTGGTATTCCACAGGGCTCAATTCTGGGTCCCTTATTGTTCTCCCTGTATATACTACCGCTGGGAGAACTCATCGCCGATCATGGAGTGAACTTCCATTTCTATGCTGATGATACCCAGCTGTATCTTTCGGTTGCTCCAGACGACCCCTGCGCTCTAGACCCATTGTTGACCTGTCTGTCCAGTATAAAAATGCTGGATGAGTGAGAACTTTCTTAAGCTAAATGAGGATAAAACAGAAGTCCTCATAATTGGCTCCAGTGAGCAGAGAGAATCAATAATAAGTAGACTTGGTAACCTGGCTGTAGAAAGTAACACCACAGTAAAGAACCTGGGGGTTATTATCGATTCTGAATTGAATTTTAATACACACATTAATCATGTCACCAAGATTGCTTTCTTTCATCTTAGAAATATTGCGCGAATTAGAGACTATCTGTCGTTAGACGATGCAAAAACGCTGATCCACGCTTTTGTTTTCTCTCGGCTTGATTACTGCAACGCACTCTACTCTGGCCTGCCTAAGAAAACAACTGACAGATTACAACTTGTTCAAAATGCGGCAGCCAGAATTTTAACTAAAAATATAGCTGCAAGCAGCGATAATACGGGGCCAGTGAATAGAGAGAGAGAGAGACATGGAAACGGAATAGATTGAAGAGAGAGAGAGTGACATGGAAACAATAGATTGATGAGAGAGAGAGATGGAAACATAATGGCTTGATTGGACATCTCAACCTACTGCCATTAACAGGATTCGAACTCTCAACCTTCAGACTAATAGGCTGCAACACTACCTATAGTGCTATAGCTTTGTCCAGGCTGATATTGTCTGTTGAAGATCATAAACTCTTGCCTCCTTTCATGAACCAAGCCCCTGTTTCACTAACACTAAGATCACTCGTTCACAAACCATTTACCAATGAAGAAATTGTACATCTCCTCAACCAAAACTAGTGAAAGTAGCCGATCTACAAGCTCACAAACCATGAAAAGTTGTGAGATTGTAGATCAGCTATTTTCAGAATGAAGTATGTCATACATTGAAAAAACTTACTCTCAAATAAGCATTTCAGGTTATCTTTACCATTTGCATATGTATTCATTGATACAGTCATGTTGTTTGCAATTCAACTTAAATGAAGTCTGCATCAAGTGAGGCTTGAACTGGTGACCTTGAGATTGTGAGGCATTCATTTAAGGGAGACGCCATTGGCCCAACAGACAAGTAACTGTGAAAAAGGAGATCACACAGATGATACAGTTTCACACAAATAGCTGAAAAATCCTGGGTTTAAGTGTTTTTCAAACTGCTCAAAATTGCGGATAATCTAAGGGCGGAGCTTACTGGTCAAAGCGATAGATGTGTTCCTCATGAGTCAAGGCACAAGTGTAAGCAAGTTTCACGACTTTCGGCCAAACGAGGCATGACTTTTGCCTGTTTAAAGTTTGCATTTTCAAAAAATTGCTATAGCGCCCCCCTTTGGCCAATTGGAGTGAGATTGGTTTCAGTGATATTTGGAATGACTCTGTACATTTCTGCAAAGTTTCAAAGAAATGTGAGTCTGCATGTATGTTTTAGGCACAGATTAATAATTTTCATAAAACTGTAATAGTTAAAATCTATCTCCTCCTGGGATTTTTGAGCAATCTGCACGAAACGTTTAACACTTGAACTTTGGACCTCTGCCTACAAAAAATTCCAACAGATTTTCCATAAGTGAAAAAATGCAGAAGTTAGGAGCCAATGACTGTTTTTCATATAATTCAAAATGGTGGGAGATCTAAAGGTCAGAGGTCAAAAGTCAGAGGGTGAAAGTTGTTCAGCATGAGGAGACGCATATGTGTATCCAAGTTTCATGGCTCTAGGTCAAACAGGGCATGAGTTGTACCTGTTCAAAGTTGCCATTTTCAATTGAGTGCTATAGCGCCACCTTTGGACGAAAGATTGTGAGAATTATTTCTTGGTCGTTTTTCATGACCATCTACCATATGGCCGAGTTTCGTAAAAAGCGACTGCACGGTTCAGCCAGAACTGCGAAAAGTGGCAGAAGAAGTGACAGAATACTGCCAATAACAAAACAGGTCCAGAGCTGAGCTCTGGCCCCGTAACTAGGATGAGAGAACACATCACTCCAGTTCTAGCTTCACTACACTGGCTCCCGGTTGTTTTTAGGATTGATTTTAAAATTATTTTAATAGTTTATAAAGCTCTAAATGGTCTGGCACCTTCCTACCTCTATGACTGCCTAGAGAGATATGTTCCAAACCGGCCCCTCAGGTCTTCAAGTGCTGACCTGCTCGAGGTGCCTACAATGACATATAAACAAGAAATGACTAAAGTCATAATATAGCCGCTAGCGGCAGGCTTTTTTTGCCCCAATCTGCCGTTGAAAAAATGAAAAAAATGAAAAAAAAAAAACGTTTTGAAAAAACATTTTCTTTTGAAAAAAAAAAGAAAAACTTTTTTGAAAAAATATATGTCCTTTTGGAAGAAAACAAGAATAAATATGATTTGACATTCATATTATTAGCAGCTGTATTGTGTGTGTGCCCCCCCCCAACTACTCAAGTTAAAGTATCAATACTGCAATGTAGAAGAACTCTGCCAAAAAATGGCATACCTCAATATGACATTTTGCGGCTATATTATGACTTTGTCATTTCTTTTTTTTTTATAGTGCTGTAACATGTTATGGCCTAATCACTGTCATTCAAGCATAAATGTCTTAACATTAAAATAAAAATAAGTAACTGGTATAGGACTAGCCTACCTATTGTGGTACAAAACAAGTCCTTCTGCAGTGAATTACAACATTAGGATTGTGCAGAATTCAAGGAGCTTTATTTGTTACTGACTCATAAAGATACAAGCAGCTAAATGTTGTTGGAACTTGTACCACAGATGGTTCTACATATAATTGATATAATGAAGAAAAGAAAATATTAAGCAAGAAAATAAAATGGACAATAATAAATAAATAAAAATAGCCTACAGATATATACAGTTTTAGGAATACTCTGGGACTTGTCTTAGACAGGCATGTCATCAGTGGTGTAAAGTAACTACATGTACTCAAGTACTGTATTTAAGTACAATTTTGAGGTATTTTTCACTTTACTGTTGTATTTCCAGTTTTCAGTACTTGTACTTCTACTCCACTACATCTCAGAGGCAAATATTGTACTTTTACTCCACTACAATTATTTGAAAACTTGAGTTAGTTACTTTGCAGATATAAATTATTACATTATAAAACATACATTAACCACTTTAGCCCTATTTTATACCAAGGTTATTTGAAAATAGCTGATCTACAAGCGGCCATAGCTGAATGGTTAGTGAGCCCGCCTAGGGAGCCAGATGCCCTGGTTGCCCCAGGTTCGATTCCAGGCCAGGTCAGCATATGTGTCGATGAAATGAAATTTGTCCCTGAGCAAGACTCTTAATCCCTAATTGCTCACAGGTTCTCATTGGAAACAAGACCGCAAGGACTTTCATGCACGACCTGTTAAAAGGAATTATCCTTACAATGTGTCGCATCGCGACGCGTTTTGAGCTTGTAGATCTGCTATTTTCAAACATTTTTGTACTTTTACTTTTGGAACTTTAAATACATTTGGATACCAACACTTTTGTACTTTTACTCAAGTAAATTTTGAATTGCGGACTTTTACTTGTAACAGAGTACTTCTACATTGCAGTATTGATACTTTTACTCAAGTAAATCATTTGAGTACTTCCACTGCATGTCATCACAGCTAAGAAGAACTCCTCAGAGTTAAATCAACACTGAAGGGAGCCGCGATGTCTATTGTGATGAGCGTGTGTGGAACGGCTGTTGTAAATCACAGATGATTAGCAGATTCTCCGCTGGCCGAGTTTTTATGACTTAATGACTTTATGACTCTCAGCCTCTCACTCTGTCCTCTCACTATGACGGTTAGCATAGCATGTTGCTAACGCATCAGCACAGACAGTTGAATGCAACGTTGCCTTCTGAGGAAAAGCAACAAGAAACTTTTCGCCGGAGCTGATGTGTGTGTGTGAGAGAGAGAGAGAGAGAGAGAGAGAGAGAGAGAGAGAGAGAGAGAGAGAGAGAGAAAGAGAGCGTGCGCGCGCGCGTGTGTGTGTGTGTGTGAGAGAGAGAGAGAGAGAGAGAGGGGGACTTGGGAGAGGGACAGATGGAGACGGAGGGGAGGTGCTGCGAGGGGAGGCGGGTGCTGCGAATGACGGCCGTCCATTGGCCGTCCATGGGCTTTAAAGTAGTGTCTCCCCATTGGCTGTAAAGTAGTGAAGGACAGCCAGGACAGCCAATAGACAAATAGGTGTCGCGAAAACATGTCGTGTTGCGGATGATGATGTCTGCGGCTGTTTGTAGAGCCGCCGCGCTGCTAGCGGCTAAAAATACGGTGAAGCAGCATTCTGCTTTTACGGACCAACAGTGTGGAATAAACTCCCATTACACCTAAGACAGGCAGCCTCTGTCGATAGCTTTAAAGCACAGCTCAAGACCTATTTCTTCACTCTTGCTTTTAGCTGATTCTTTGGTTGATTTTTTAAGTCCTCACTGTATTGCCTATTTTAATGTTGTTTTATACTTTTGCTTTTATTTTATTTTATTTTATTTTGGTTTGCTTTATTGTTAAATTGGTTGTAACTGTAACTGTACTCTTGCTCTGTAAAGCACTTTGCGCTGCATTTCATGTCATGAAAGGTGCTATACAAATTAAGTTTATTATTATTATTATTATTATTATTGGATCCCTTCTGTCACTCACCTACTTACCTGCATCTGTTACCGTAAGGTTTAAGTTCATAAGTTTAGACGTACATGTAAATGAACTTGGGAGCCTCTCCACAATAGGAGAGGTAGGTCTTTGTTCATAATGCACTGTTCCTTCAGTAATCTGCAGTCTTCATCATTTGGGGATGAAGACATTTTGTTTATTCGTTGTTTTGTTAGATTTGTGTTTGTTTTTGTCCTCGTAGATGTGTATTTGGGTGTAGTGTTTTTTTGTGTGGCTCTCTCCATTGTTCATCCCTCCACCTGACCAACTATGTCTGCATGCAATTATCACAAATAATTTAAAGCATTAATACAGTTAAAGGTTTTTGTACATTTTAATATCAGAAGTGTTTTTCCAAAGATTGACGAGTTGAGAGTCTGGGCCGCTACTTACAAGCCTAACGTTATCACTCTTTCGGAAACAATTTTAAGCAGTAATACCTGACGAGCAAATCCAGATAATTAACTATGTTCTGTATAGAACAGACAGCGATAGAGCAGGAGGTGGTGTGGCAACATATGTCATTTCTGGTCTGCAGTCTCACTTATAATTCCCCAGGTTGATCCTGTGCATTTTGATTGTCTTTTTGTTAAGTTCATTTTTCATCAAAACAAACATTTGATAATAGGTAATTTTTATAGGCCCCCATCAGGGGTGCATTTCTCCTTTCCGACATGTCGCCTTTCCGACGTTGACGAACCCTATACCTAACCCTAACCCTAACCCTAACCGCACGCGGAAGCCACTAGTCGGAGTGGTGAGATGTTGGAATGGAGAGTGAACACCCCCCATCAGCTCCTGTGGAATCCGTCAGATCTATATTGTCTACAATCAACTCTCTTAATTGTCCCTTGGAATTAATTTGTTTAGGGGACTTTAATTGGAACTGGCTTCCTCGTTTCTCTTCAAATGTTTTTTTTTTAATTTGACAACATAAACTTAACTCAACTTATCACTGAGCCGACCAGAGTAACTGAAACAACATCAACTCTATTAGATTTAATATTTGTTTCACATCCAGATAGGATTGTTAAATCAGGGGCCCTCTCCGATTGTCTTAGTGACCACTCTGGAATATTCTGTGTTTGGAAGATAAGAATTCCCCGTCTTCCTCCAAAATATATAAATATGAGACAGTGTAGAAACAAAAATACAGATAATTTTATTCAGGATGTTCAGGATTCAGAATATGTACAGCAGCCACATTGGAAAGCAATTGGGCCTCTTCCTTACTTCCTTCATAGCTCTTACCAATGATACTAATTAAGGCTCTGTTCCATTCTGGTCAAACAGAGTCAGGGTGCTGATATTGTGCATGTTGGCTCACTGGAAACACTCTGCTACACCAGTGGGTCTCAAAGTGTGGTCCAGGTACCCTCATGGATCCTTGAGGGGGTTCCACATGGCGGGTGTGTAACTCTGAGAGTGTAAAAAATGAACTATTTGTTCACTCTCTCTCAGAGTTATAGGGGTCCTTGAAATGAAAAAAGTTTGAGAACCATTGTGCTACACTCGGAACCGCCGCTAGGGTAATTCAAACAGTGCGGTCGCACAGGGCTTCACACGGGGGCCCTAGCGCCAGGCAGGTTTCTTTTTTTTCGAGAAAATAAGGGGTGGCCGGAAGAACGGCCCCCACCCCTCCTCTACCTGTGTGTTTTAACGGCATGCTGGGCGCTGGTTTCAGTGGCTTGCTCCGTTACATTTCATTCAACTCTAATCTCAGTCAGACGGCCTCACTCACCTTGTCTGCTGCAACAACAGCAGAGTTAAGCGATGCAGGCAGACACAGAGGTAGGCATGGATCACACGATGGTCGTATGTCACGACCGTCATGGATGAACTTCAACCTGCTGTTTGCACTTTCTCCATTTACGGCCCGAACATCTACATAAACGTTCAGATTTCAAATCTAAAGTGCTTACCCCATGGCCACGCATGTTACAATTCTGTTAGGGCCCTCAGAAGTACCTGTATCTTCCGTATTGTTCAATAAAAAGCATTTAAATCCGATTGATGGATATTTTCTCATAGAGTTATAGTGTATCAGAGTGTAATACACCTCCCAACCGATAGGGTCACTTAGTTGAAAGCATTTGGAGAAAATGGCCATAACTCAGATTAAAATGCTTTGTATTGAACAAAACGAAAGATACGGGTACTTCTGAGGGCCCGTACATAATTGTAACATCCGTCGCCATAAGGTAAGCACTTTAGATATGGAATCTGAACGTTTATGTAGATGTACGGGCTGTAATGGTGTAAATGGCATGATGAACATGCCATGTTTGAGGACTGCTTGCCATGCCCTCCAAGCCACAGAATCATTGTCAGTTGTGTTATTAATAAATGTGTGCGTGCGTGCGTGCGTGCGTGAGTGCATCACATGTAAATTGACCAATGCCACATGCAGTAGGTGAGGAAGCCGATACGTCACTTGTCCCTGATTTAAACAGTCTCTTAGCAAATCAATTAAGACCTTTTGCCACACTAAGCTAAGATATCAAAACCAGAACCTAAAATTTGGTTTAGTAACCGGATTATTGCCTCAACCAAAACCTACAGCAGATATCAAGCATTGTTGTAACTTCAAACTGAGATAATTTATTAAAAAAATGTTTGGGGCCTTTAGCATGCTGGGACTTATGGCTGTTTAAAGCCCAGCCAATAGGAACACAGAGGGGGCAGAGCAATGGCACACATGGTTCCTGGTGTGGCTATTCTGAAGTTTGGTGCCGATCGGAGCAACGGTGAGCCTCGCAGGTCCGCATGTTACGTTTGTGACATCCACCCATCCACCAATTTTAATATAGAATAAAATGTGTTTTACATTATTTCCCTCCATATTTTTTTTGTGCTCGGATCTCCTCTTCTTTTTTAAGTCTACATTCCCGCTGATCGAGACGCACCTTCAATACCCTTCTAAGACATTTTTATCTCCTGTGAGCACTCGGCTGGGCTCTGTGTTTTTTTAGCCTACACAGTATATTGGAAGATGACGGCTTGGTTCGCTGTGTCCTTCATTGTATGATCAATGCTCCTCCTTTCTGTTGGTCTCACGACTTGCAGCATTTCGTAGTTTGTAAATCCATTAATTTTGCAGAATGTTGCAAAAACGAAAGTTTCTGTTCCACGCCACTGTGGAGAAAGCGCAAGCATAGGCGATGTATAAGACCACAAGCGGCGCAGATGCGACACATTGTGAGCTTGTAGATCGGCTCTGTTACGGCAGGTACACACTGTAGGACTTTTAAAGTTGTCGGAAGTCATCAGATCGTTGTATGATGTATGATGTGTTGATGTATTTCACACTAAATATATTGGTCAATGGCCGGTATTTACCAGCTAACGGAAGCCTTGACCACAACCCTGATGAAGGTAGCTAGTAACAAACTTAATAATAATAATAATAGCTCAGATTTACAGTATATAGCACTTTTCTAAGTATCCAAAGTCGCTTTGCATAAAGAAAGGGAAGGAACCAATTGTATTAAGAGGAAAACAATAAAAGAAAGTGCTACATTAAAAAGATAAAAGGTTAAGTATGGGTTGAGGCATCTTAACCCTAACCCTAATGATGGTGGCTAGAAACACTCTTAACCCTAACCCTAACTTAACCCTAAACCCAATTTAACCCTCATGAAGATGGATTGTAACTTAAACTTTACAGAGCTTTCCTGTTGTCCTCACCTGCCCACAGTATGATCCAATCAGCTACTGATACCCCAAAACCAAACGTCACACAGCTGCAATGTATTATATAGACCTACTGTATGGATTTATGAAAATGTTTACTAACGAAATTAAATCAATTGTATAGTCTGGATAAAACCTCCTTCAATTTAATGGAGTGTAATTGCTACTGCAGCCTGTAGGAGGTGAAACACACACACGCACGCACGCACGCACGCACGCACGCACGCACGCACACACACACACACACACACACACACACACACACACTGTACATGCTGCTGTATATTATGCAACTTTGTGCAACTTTTGGGAGAAACCATTACCACAGGGAAAGGGGGGTGTGTGACTTTTAGAGGAATGATGTAGGCCTACGAGAAAATGAGAAGAATATGTTTGACTCATAATGATATAAAATGATCATAACTACATATCATAGAGAACATTACGATACGTAAAAGATAGAATAAATACACATATTAAAACTCTGTTTGTACTATAATTTAACCCCCCCCCCCTCCATCTCAGGCTGAATGGGATGATGTCACTAGGAAAACACCCTGGGTTGCCATGTCTGCTTATTATAAGCAGCTCTGGGCTAGTTTTTCTGTAACGTCTCTTGTAAATATTGGTATTTGTGGGTTGAGGTTTTTGTTGGTCTTGTTTATAAAGTGTTGTTACTTATTGTTTGGGCTTGTTTCTAAAGTGTTGTTACTTATTGTTTGGACTTGTTTCTAAAGTGTTGTTACTTATTGTTTGGACTTGTTTCTAAAGTGTTGTTACTTATTGTTTGGTCTTGTTTTTAAAGTGCTGTTACTTATTGTTTGGGCTTGTTTCTAAAGTGTTGTTACTTATTGTTTGGACTTGTTTCTAAAGTGTTGTTACTTATTGTTTGGACTTGTTTCTAAAGTGTTGTTACTTATTGTTTGGACTTGTTTCTAAAGTGTTGTTACTTATTGTTTGGACTTGTTTCCTATTGTTGTTTTTAAACCATTGGTTCTCAAACATTTTCATGTCAAGGACAGACAACATAATAACCTGTATTTGTGCAGGGACCCCCATCTGAACATATTTTTTTTCCAGGGACCCCCACACAAGATTTGTGTTGTTAAAATGTTTGAAACATATTCTAAATATTCCACTTCCTTTTCTCAAGATTTAAAAAAAAAATAGCAGATCTACAAGCTACATTGTGAGCTTGTAGATCGCACGTGTGTGGTGAATTGTGTGAGATTAATACTTTTATCAGGTTTTACTAGCATTGTAAAATGATGGGTACAATGTCATCCATTACAACACAAAGAGTAGGCGTAGAGAAATGACTTCAGATGTCATTTCCTGTGTTTTGGTGAATTTTGGGTGATTTTTGAGTTTGATACCAAATCCGGGGGAAATCTAAAATGTCAATCCAGGAGTCCTCCATGAGAGGTGGTTGAAATGAAGGAGACTCTGCAGAATCCAGGAGGGTTTCAGCTAGTCTCTTCTTTTGGGCTTTGTGTTTATATACCTGGCTGCTTGTTTCTGTCACACAATCTGGCAACACTGAACTGAACACTGTCAGAAGTAGGAGGAAAAACACAGTTCTCCAAGGGTGAGAGATTTATGATAATTTAAATGTTTTATAACTTATTCCATGTTGTTAAAGTTCATGTTGTTTAAGTGTGCTATAACTTATACTAGAAACCTTCAGTATTGTTTACGAAAGTTTGTATGGAGCAGTTTTTACTTTCACTTTCTTCTTATTACCCTGTCTGTCTGTCTGTCTGTCTGTCTGTCTGTCTGTCTGTCTGTCTGTCTGTCTGTCTGTAGCCTATCTCTCCTATCTCTCGCTCCATCTCTCTGTCTCCCTCCTCCCTCCGTGTGTGCGTGTGCGTGCGTGCTGTGACGGCCCGAAATGGTCCGCGAGCCGCCTGTTACCCAACGGCCCGAAATGATCCGCGAGCCGCCCGTCAATCACCCCGTTGACACCCCATTGTCATTAAATGCCCCAGTGCTGGCACCTGCGGTGAGAGAGAGTGAGCGTGGGAAGTGTGGAGTACGAGGCAGTCAGACCCCTCGTTCCCTCAGTGTTTGCATCGTGCGTTTAGACCGTTAACAAGTGTCGTAGCCCGCCGTGAAGTGGACGTTGATCCCACGACAGAAGGAGCCACACACCCCGCCAACGGATCCTGAACAACTGTGCGATTCCCCGCATTCTGGCCGTTCCTGCTGAGACAACAAAGAACGTGTTTGTTGTGACTGAAACAGGGAACCGTCCAGATCACCTCCGCTGCCTGCCGTACTGGTATTACATTTATTATTTGAGCTCATAGGCCTATTTTGTTTTTGGGGGAGCGAACTTTATTTTGTTTTATTTGTTTATTGTTTGGGGAAACTCAGAAAGTAGCCGATCTCGGTGAAGAGGACTTAACAATAGCGTGCGTTGCGTTGCGTCTTGCGTGCTGCGTGCGTGTTGAGGACCGGGCACGGACTATTAAAGCCCGTGGTACGTGACTTTATCTATCAGCGAACTTGATTTATGGTGGCATTGTGTTGTGCGATGTCCTGAACTGATAGTAATTCATTGAATTGTGGTTTTGCGTTGAAAACGAGGGGTTACACTTATAACCCGGGTTCTTTCATTCTGTGAATTGTATTTTGTTAACGTTTTGTTCTTTTTTGAAACTGTGGATCCTCTGGTTGACTTTTGGTTGATTTTGCAATTGATGAATTGAATTGTATGAACTGCTGGTTGGTTGAACTTTCTTCACTAAAAGAATTGAAACTGAACTTAAAACTTGTTTGTTGGTTATTCTCAATGACAAAAGGGTTTATATTTTATATATAAGTCCTTTGTGTGGTTTCACTAATGGTTAAACTCAGATGAGGAAGAACTCACTAAATACAAAAAGGAGGAATAAGGAGTATTATTTTTCTGGTAGACAGACAGAGTCTACCTGGCACCCCGAATACAAATTAACCAATTCAGTGGAAACCGTAACAGTGCGTGTGTGTGTGTGTGTGTTTGAAGTCAGAGCAGGAGTTGAAACCATTATAATTACAACTAGTTTATGTGACTTTTTGGGGTATGATCTATGACATAGCTAGAAGATTATATTAGAACACTGTTATACAATGTTTGTAGCTACATACCAGTATAAAATAATAGATAGTCTACTGTTTAAAAAATAAAGAATATGTGTTTTTTTTTTTTAGCTTCAATGGTCATGATGTCACTCATATCTTGTATTCATCATTTCCTGTTTCCTGATGTATTTCATTGACTGTAACGTTGACAGGTTTAATAAAGACCTAAAGATGAGTCTGTGTGTGGAGAGAGAGGAGGAGGGATCTGACAGACCAGAGTCTCCAACATCCAGCTGTGTGTCTATGAAGAGTGACCGGTCTAAAGGAAAACCTCCTGAACCTGGACCTTCACACACACAGTATGTGAATCAGATATATTATACACCCTGGTCTCTGTTAAACACTGTTATAGATGTTATAGAGCCCCCCCCCCCAGCATGTGTTTTGGATCACACTGAATGAGCTTGTAGATTACATGTTGGTTTCCACGTGTCATCATAATTTTAATGATTTAATTATTATTAATTATGAAGTAATGTAATGTAATGTATACACAAATAACTTGACTCTTGTCTTTGTCTGTCAGGACAAAAAGACCAGAAAAACCAACCACTGATGATGAAGACTGGACATGTATAGGCTGTGGCTGCAGGAACTCTGCTGAGGCTTTAAGATGCAGACGCTCATTCTGCAGAGTGACAAAGATCTTATCCACACGGTAACGTTGGCTCTCTGTCTGTTTTCTTTCTTTATTATTATTTATTTACTTTCTTTGTGAACATTTCTCTGATTATCAGCTGCATGTCTATGAACAGAGACACTATGAATGAATTCATGTTTGAATTATTTAAGATGAGGATGATGATAGGAGGAGGAGGTGGAGGAGGATGAGAAAGAGGAGGAGGATAATGGAAAAGGATGATAGGAGGAGGAGGAGGAGGAGGATGATAGGAGGATGATAGGAGGATGATAGGAGGAGGAGGATGATAGGAGGAGGAGGAGGAGGAGGAGGAGGAGGAGGAGGAGGAGGATGATGATGATGATAGGAGGAGGATGAGAAAGAGGAAGAGGAGGAGGATAATGGAAAAGGATGATATTGATGATGATGATGATGATGATGGAGGAGGAGGAGGAGGAGGAGGAGGAGGAGGAGGATGATGATGATGATAGGAGGAGGATGAGAAAGAGGAAGAGGAGGAGGATAATGGAAAAGGATGATATTGATGATGATGATGATGATGATGATGATGATGATGTTTTATGTCTTTATAAAAGATGTTTAAAGCTGATCAGGGATCTGCACACTAAACCTTTGATCTATAAAATGTTGCATGATTTTATTTGTCAATATTTATGTTTACACAACAATTACTACTATTATTACCTGTAGTGGAAAAAGTACTCTGATTTGTTTGTTTTACTAAAGTAGCAATACCACAAGTATTTATTCAAAATGTTACTTGAGTAAAAGTACAAAAGTATTGATATCAAAATATACTGAGAGTACAATTAAAACTAATTATTAGTTGTAGATCTGGCATTTTCTGCTATTTTCTGCAAACGTTTGTCCCGAATACGGATAATGGGGTTTAAGTGGTTAATACGGTACATATATATTTATGTTTGTGTGTGTGTGAGTGTGTGTGAGTGAGTGAGTGAGGCCACTATTAACATCTGTGGATCAGGGTATGAACTGTCACTCACCAACGCCCGTGGTCACCTCATGTCAGCACAACGTCAACGGAAGCACTGGACTGAACTGAAGACTGCAAGGAAAGCTTGCCTGTCTCCTGACCGCTGACCACTCTGTGTCTCATACAGTGTTTAAAGGTGTAGCTCTTGATGAGGCCATCATCACCTTCACCTTAAAAGCTAGGCTCCAGGTTTTACCATCTAAGCTTAACCTTTCCATCTGGCTCCCTGACAGCCATAGCCCACACTGTATACATCACGACCACGCACAGATTACTGAAACCATGGCCCACATCCTTAATGGTTGTCATGCGTACAGAGGGCTTTACATTTGTAGACATGATAGAATCGTGGATCTGATTGCAGACAGTATCATTTCCACATTCAGGTCACCTGCACCAATGCTTTATAGGCACTCCACTGTGAAGCCGAGTATGTTCAATCTGTGTATTGATGTCTCAATGTTCTCTGATATAGCAGCAAACACCCCCGATATTGTTGTTGTTGATGAGAATAGTAGAGAGGTTCTCATTCTAAAGGTTGGCTGTACGTTTGACCACAGCCTAGAAGAAGCCTTTTTAACTAAGGTGTTGAAATATCAACTGCTAGAGCAGACCATGTCGCAACTGGGCTACAACTGTAAACTTTTAGTTTTCATATTTGGCAGCCTGGGCCATGTTCATAAGCTCGTTGTTAGAGGCCTAACTTAAGTGCTGATAATGGTTCTTTTTCCTTTAAGAAAATTCTGCCTACTGATGTCTACTATGCAATATGTGAACTAAAAGAGAGTTGTGGTGCTGGTCCTGATGGTCTTGAAGCCAAATTTATTAAACTTGCTGCTCACATATTAATGTATCCCCTTGCAGACTTGTTCAACTTATCTTTGTCTACCTCCTCATTCCCATCGATATGGAAATGTGCAAGAGTTACCCCCATTTTAAAGCTGGAGATCCAACTGACATAAATAATTATCGACCAATTTCCATTATATGCACTATTGCGAAGATTTTTGAAAAACTTATTTTCAGACAGTTATCAAAATACATTAACCTTGGCAACATTCTATCGCCCTTCCAAACAGGATTCAGACCACAACACTCTACAACCACAGCTACTTTAAAATTCACCAGTGATGTGCTTTTGTCTTTTGACAAAGGCCATCTTACTGGTGCAATATTTATTGATCTCTCCAAAGCGTTCGACATGGTTGACCACTACCTCCTCCTTGACAAACTCTACTCTATTGGTTTACACCGAAGTGCTCTCCTATGGTTTAGTGCTTATCTTCACAACAGGCGTCAGTGTGTTGTACTACAAGGCTCTCAGTCAGAGTTCTCAACTGTTGAGAAAGGTGTTCCTCAGGGCTCCATATTGGGGCCACTTCTCTTCTCTATATTTATTAATGATCTGCCAGATATTTGTTCCCACTGCCAAGTCCAGCTCTATGCTGATGATACCGCTATTTATGTTTCTGATAAAAACATTAACCACATTCAACATTTCCTACAGTCTGACTTCAATGTGGTCCAAAAATGGCTTAAAAACAACAAACTCTTACTGAATAAGAGTACATCCTGTAGCATGCTGCTTGGTCAGCCACGTAGTGGTGCAAGTTCCACTGACCTATTGATTAATTTTGACGATGGCTCCAATCTGGAAAAAGTGGACTCATTTAAATACCTCGGTATCACGATCGATCCAGAACTCTCATTTAAACTTCATATTGAACTTACTATTAAAAAAAACATACGGCAGCTTGTGCTCACTTTATCCCTCAATCAACTGTTTCTCATTTGAAGTGAGGAAAATAATAGTCTCCTAAGTACTACTTCCCATTGTAGACTATGCTGATATTGTATATCAGAACACCACAGATACTAATCTCAAGTCTCTTGATGTATTATATAACTCCCTATGTAGATTTGTGCTGAGGTGTCCATACAGAACACACCACTGTTCTCTGTATAGTTCACTTGGCTGCAGCCTAAGGCAAGAAGGCAACATCACTGGTACCTATTCCTCTTTAAATGTGTTCACTTTAACCGTCCTTCTTACCTGAAACAATCTCTGGAACCATATACATCACCATACCCGCTTAGACATTCACAACATCCCTATTTTACTGTTCCCAAAATAATGTTCTGTAGCTGGACGAAGGTCATTCCATTACAAAGCCCCATCTGACTGGAACAACCTTCCTCTTTCTCTCAGATCAGTTACCTCTCTTGGCCGCTTCAGGACTTCCTTGTATTCACATCTCGAAACTGCCTGTTCATGCTTCTAACACTGCTTGTACATACGTTTATAACTCTGACTTTGATATAGGTCATAGTACTGTATTCTCCACTTCTTTGTTTAAAACAAAAACGAGTTGGTGAATGGGGTGTGGGTGGGAGAGTGTGAGCAAGCTATCTGTATCTGTACATGTGTGTATTGTGTATTGTGTACTTGTACTGTATGTAATGTTTTACGTATGTGCACGGGACCCCCTCTAAAATGAGATGCTTCATCTCAAGGGGCTATCCTCTCAATAAATTGACCAAATTCTGACCAAATTCTGGCTGGTCTCTCAAAGAGAAAAGCCAAACAGCTAGCAAAATATTGCTCAGTGTCAGCTATCATTGGCAGTGGCGCTATTTGGAGACGGCGCTGCTATCTGTACCCTTAAGCTGTATACTGACTGTTTGGCCCTACGTGTGTGTATAAATGAGGCGCAGTTTACGGAGCTAGTTCAGGCCAGGCAACTCAGGGATTGGGCCACCCGACCAGGTGACTAGTCACATGTTTTTTCTCCTGGTCGGTGGGTTATAAGTATTGCTCTGCCTACCTGTTCATTCTAGTTGCGCTCTCCTGCTGGGCTGTCGTGCCGACGCTGCTGCTGCGCTGTTGCTGAAATCCTGCGGATCTGCTGCTTTGCTTGCCTACGTATGCTGCTACCATGAATAGTCTCATGATCGAATAATAATAATAATAAAGAATAATGAATAAGTCATTGATCGATCTCAGTATGGTCGACCAGAGAGTGTAGGAAGAGTAACGAATTGTTTGTAGCACAAAGCTAATACAGCATGCTCGCTGTCCAGACAGTAGAAGCTTGATTTGGTTGTAGGCTACTCTCTTTTACCATGTGGAAAGCTTCAATTGTTTGTAGCTTAAAGCTATCATAGCATGCTGCTGCATTTAGAAGCTTTGTTTGTTATACAGCACTGCACAGTTAACATAGCATGCTTGCTTCCCATGTGGAAAGCTTCAAGTGTTTGTAGCTTAAAGCTAACAGCATGCTTGCTGCCATGTGTTTGTAGCTTAAAGCTAACATACTGTAGCATGCTGCTGCATTTAGAAGTTTTGTTTGTTATACAGCACTGCACAGTTAACATAGCATGCTTGCTTCCCATGTGGAAAGCTTCAATTGTTTGTAGCTTAAAGCTAACCTAGCATGCTGATGCATATCGAATCTTTGTTTGTTATACAGCACTGCACAGTTAACATAGTATGATTCCTTCTCATGGGGAAAGCTTGAATTGTTTGTAGCTTAAAGCTAACATAGCATGTGGAAACTTGAATTGTTTATAGCTTAAAGGTAACATAGTATGTGGAAAGCTTAAATTGTTTGTAGCTTAAAGCTAACATAGCATGCTTGCTGCCATGTAAGCTTTGATTTGTTTGTACAGCACTGCATAGTTAACACAGCAGACTTGCTTCCCATGTAGGCTACTCCCTTTCATTCCCAGCAGAAGACATTCCAGTGGTTTTAAATAGCTTTCATCAGGTAATGAAATTTGGCCAATTTAGCTTTTTTATTGCTTCAGGTATAGAAGTATATGGAGCTAATTTTTGGGCCGAAAGTTTTGATCTTTTTCCAAAATAAGTACTGCTTCTAAGTTCTAATGCTGTTCTGCTGAGGCACTCTTGACTCTGGGAATACCCACAATGGTGCAGTACCATCTAGTTGGCTCTGAAGCTTCAAGCAGAGCTTCCAACAGTTCTAGTGCTCTGCTAGCACAAATGCTTTATAATATGTTTATACTTATCAAGGCTGTCGTAGACAATCTGTGTGCAACAGGGCATAATATAAGACAAGAAGTCAAATTCAGACATGTACTCAAGCCAGGATAGGAAAACACAGCATGTGTATCAAATCAGTGTAGCGACTTTGGGATTGTGTTCTGTTAAGTCAATATAGCAAATATGATTACTTAACAGGGTTCATGTGAAGGAACCCCAGATTCATATGTAATCATGGTGCAAAAATGTTTAATATTCTAAACATTTGTTTTGCGACTTGTTTTTATAGACTTGGCCGCTTGTTTCTCTTACAATCTGGCAACACGGCGTGGTGGTATCACGTGACTACTCCTTGGGAGTAATCAGGAAGTCTCATACAATACAGCATACATCTTGGGTACTGTAACTGACACAGTCACATCATGGGGATCAGCTCAATGCTACAGTGTGAGAATAAGGTGAAAGGGCAAGGGTGTTTCTTAACTGGTCATGTGCAGGCAGTGAACTGTCATGTTAAATAGGTACACAACTATCATGGGATATTCAAGTTAATATAATCCACTCAGTGAAGCTGTTATTTCTGCATTTCAGTCAGACAACTCTTGGATTGGATTAGAATATATATTTATTAAGCAAGCTTGAGCATGGATATAGAAGCATGAGGAAGCATAGTTTGGTGTCAGGCATCTGAATCCATTCATTCCCTGTAAGAATAACATTTTAATGAATGTTACATGCCAAATAGCATTTACAGGGAATGAATTAAACCCCCGTGGGGATCTAGAAACAGAGCCTACAGGTGGATGCCGGGGAGGCGGGTGGGATGACTTTCATGGGCAGCAACATATAGGTAAGCAGTGAGCAGATAAAAGCAGCAGTAAGCAGCGAGCAGATAACAGCAGCAGTAAGCAGATAGCAGCAGCAGTAGCAGCGAGCAGTTGGCAGCAGCAGTAGCAGCGAGCAGATAGCAGCAGCAGCAGCAGCAGCGGTAGCAAACACGTCGGCTCTGCTAGACAGGGAAGCCAGAATGCGCAGGTAACAGCGTAGTACCTTTAACCACCCGATCAGGAGAAAAGAGCATGTGACTATAGTCACCTGATCGGATGGCCCAATCCCTTGAGCTGCCTGGCCTGAACTAGCTCCGTAGACTGCGCATCATTTCAGTCAGACAACTCTTGGATTGGATTAGAATATATATTTATTAAGCAAGCTTGAGCATGGATATAATAATAATAATAAACTTTATTTTTATTTTTTTCATTCCCTGTAAGAATAACATTTTAATGAATGTTACATGCCAAATAGCATTTACAGGGAATGAATTAAACCCCCAAAACAGCAAAACCCCCAAAACCGCATGAAACACAGAGCCTGACGCCAGACCAACCATCTGTGAGAATGGTGGAGCTCCGTGAACTGAGATAGATTAGCATGATATGAGTACCTCAACATTAGATTATTAATCTAAGCTAAACAAATGCAAGCTTGCATCCATGTGTTCAACAAGCCTAATGAATCCAGGTACCTGTTGGTTCCTGAAACCAGGAGTCCTAGACGGTATCCTAACCCTCCGGTGCCCACTGCTGTGCCACACCACGAGTAGGATTCGAAAAGGACATTCTATATTTTTTCTTTTTCAAAGAAATCTGCTATATATACACACACATGTATATATAAATGAGTCATTCTATGATGGATGATAACTATTGTCTATCATCCATAATAAATAAGTGAACTGACTATGTGTGTAAAGACGTGCTATCTTTACTTAATCTGAATCAGTACCCAACGATGGGTGGAGCAGCAATTACTAATAGACTGAGCTTGGCTGCATAGCCATCGAATACCCAACATTTTGCACCATGACGTCACCAATAACTAATCCCCAGCAATCCACCCGAAATTCAAATTAAGCAATCAATGCGGCAAGCAGCTTTTATTTAGCAAAATTACACAGCGTGTGCACTCATAAGCTTTTGGGCATGCAGAATTTCATTCTTGTTAAAGCGAATATATCTAGTGTAAGCTCCTGAGGACCATCGCCCAGAGATTTAAGTGAAGCTGAAGGAACAAGCAGCGCTGCAGTTGTCGCTGCTCCAATGCGAAGGGAGTGCGCTGTGTAGACGCTTGGAGAAAGCCCGCAGTTTTAGCAGATCTCTCGCAGCTTTGCAGAGAACAGCGCAAATGTCAGAATCCCCCGAAAAGCAGATCATTCAGCACCACCTTAAGCTATGTGTACAACAGAGCACCTGTTGTTTCCTGAAACAGGAAGACCATGCCGATATCCCCCCACCTGGAGACAGAAACACAGCTAGTGTTCTTGGATCAGACACTGGCCATACTAGCATTATGTGATAAAATCTATGTGTACGGCAGAGCGCCTACTGTCTCAGTGAACAGAATAATACTAACTTACGCCGATAACCCTCTCCATCCATAGCCTAATAGATTCTAGCACAAAATGCCATCTGTTACAAATCTGGATCGCAGAGCAAGACGCCAGAGGTTGGCAGAATTGATTTAGCAAAGTTTAGCAGCGAGGCTATAGTAGGCAGCTCAGTAGATGATGCAGCATAGTGCTGAGAAGACATTGAGAAACCCATATCTCAGCAGCTCTCTCACGCCGCCTTGAGCTAGCCCGCACAGTAGATGATGCAGCATAGTGCTGAGAACATTGAGAAGCCCACATCTCAGCAGCTCTCTCACGCTGCCTTGAGAGCTCACAGCCACCAGAAGCGTAGGTAGCTCAACCTGGAATTGATCAACCACTGATTTAACAGAAATTTAGACAGCAATGACTAGAACGTGCAGCCAGCAATGGCTAAAATGCATGAGACGTTTCATGAAAAACGCCACTGATTTAGCAGAAATGTTGCCTACAATGACGTGCAGCATAGAATGACCTCTCTCCCTCTACAACAATGACGTGCAGCATAGAATGACCTCTCTCTACAACAATGACATGCAGCATAGATGACCAGCTAGATCGCAGAAATTTTGCCAGCAATGGAAGGCTACACGGCCACATAAATTTAGCCGGCGAAGGAAGGCTACACGGCCAACACGAAGCTGATGTTTAGGTATTGGCATGTATGCCACCGAGGTGAATAGCTCAGTGGAAGTCTGCATTGATGAACAGACGAGGCCTGCAAAACTGACTTTCCCAGTATCCAAGGTGAACAGCACTCATCCCCATTTGGCATCCCCTCACCATGCATTAAGCCGGACATGGGAAAAAAAGCACAAAGCAGAATATCATTGAATGCTGATAAATGACTTTGCGTGATATCGCTTTCAATTGGTAAATGTGAGGTAGATGAATGCAGTTTTAATGAGGTAGTGGCCATTGCACTAGTAGTAACTTAGCATGTTCATGATTGGCACGTTTGCAGCAATTTTAGTACGAGCAGCATTAGCAGACTATAGCAGTGGTAGCAATTTAGTCCACATCATTAACATAATCATGATTAGTAGACATTTTGCCGCAATTGCAGAATGAGTAGCATTAATGAAGTAGCCTAGGAATGCAGTCAACATAATTAGCATGATCATCATGATGGCACTAGTACTAGTATGCATTGACTGCAGAAACAATGTCAGCAGATTTAGCCTAATCATGATCAGCAGTCAATGTTAGTAGCAGTTGAAGAACGACTAGCATTATCTGAGCAGTAGAAGCATGCAGTGAGGAGCTTTAGCATTGTGGAGACCATCGTGTTGATGGCAGCAATTTAGTACAGCAACTTAAGCTGTAACATTAACATTGAGATGATGGCAGCAATTTAGTGCTGCAACTTTAGCATCAACATGAAGGCAACAATTTAGTGCTGCAACTTTAGCATCAACATGAACATTGAGATGATGGCAGCAATTTAGTGCTGCAACTTTAGCATCAACAAGAACATTGACATTGAGATGATGGCAGCAATTTAGTGCTGCAACTTTAGCATAAACATGAACATTGAAATGATGGCAGCAATTTAGTACTGCAACTTTAGCATTAACATGACCATCATGTTAGCAGCAGTTGAAAGTAGCATTAGTTGAAAATGCAGTTGACAGTGTTAGCAGGCTTATGACCAGCCTTGCTTTTTACAGCAGTTGTAGCATTAGCTGAAGCTGTAGAAGCAATGCAGACGGCAGTGTTAGCAGACTCGTGACTGACCTCATGGCACCAGCAGAAGCAGCATAGCTGTAATGTTTAGCACATGATAGCAGCCGCTGAGTAAAATTACATTAGCTGTAATGATAGCAGACATGTTAGCAGCAGCTTTAGAAAAAGTAGCATTAACTGCAGTAGCAATGCAGTCAGCAGCATAATCGATTCATGACTAACCTCATGTTTGCAGCAATAGTTCAAATAGCAGTAAAAATAGCATTAGCTGACTTTAGCAGTAATAGCAAAGCAATTCCAGCATGAATATGGCTTTTTTTTTTTTTAATACAATGAGATGGATAAGGAAACATAGCAACTTAAGCAACAATGTTGGTGAACTACCGTGAACCCGGTGCCATAAAGAGAGTTCTGACACAAGCGTCGACTCCCATTGAAAGAATGGAATGCGGAAGTGCTCCGTCTATCTCAATGAGCAGACACAATGTTTGGAACTATACAGTAGCCTGAGAGACCGTTTGCGGCGAGATCAAGCGTGTCGTTACTCTATTTCTACACTCTCTAGTCGGCCATACTGAGATCCATCAATGACCAACGCTACTGCTTTTGAGCTGAGCATTTAGCAAGTAAGCAAAGAAAGTAATACCACGTTTAGAACCAGTAGCACACAGCTGAGTAGCTACGATTAGCGCAGCATGGACAATAGCAGCAACGCAAATAACCATCAACCAAGGAACAACGACGCCGTACGACCACCTACATGACCAATTTATGACTTTTATGGGCAGCAGCATATAGGTAAGCAGTGAGCAGATAAAAGCAGCAGTAAGCAGCGAGCAGATAACAGCAGCAGCAGCAGTAAGCAGATAGTAGCAGCAGCAGTAGCAGCGAGCAGTTGGCAGCGGCAGTAGCAGCGAGCAGATAGCAGCAGCGGTAGCAAGCACGTCGGCTCTGCTAGACAGGGAAGCCAGAATGCGCAGGTAACAGCGTAGTACCTTTAACCACCCGATCAGGAGAAAAGAGCATGTGACTATAGTCACCTGATCGGATGTCCCAATCCCTTGAGCTGCCTGGCCTGAACTAGCTCCGTAGACTGCGCATCATTCCTGTGGAAGCTTGGATTGTTCGTAGCTAATTCAGTTGTTTTGCTTCTTATGTGGAAGCTTTAGATTGTTTATAGCACAGGCAGGCTAGCACAGCATGTTTTGCCTATGTGGAGGCCAAATTGTTAGCACAAGCTATCGCAGCATGTTTTGCCTATGTGGAGGCCAAATTGTTAGCACAAGCTATCACAGCATGTTTTGCTTCTTACGTGGAAGCTTGAATTGATGTAGCACAAGCTATCACAGCAAGTGTTGCTTCTATGTGGAAGCTTGGATTGTCTTAGCACAAGCTATCTCAGCATGCCTTGCTACGTGGATAGCTCTGGATTGTTTGTAGCACAGGCTAGCATAGCATGCCTTGCTTCCCACGTGGAAGCTTGGATTGTTCGCAGCACAAGCTAATTCAGCATGTTTACTTCTCATGTGGAAGCTTGGATTGTCGGTAGCACAAGCTAAACACAGCATGTTTTGCTCCCATGTGTAAAGCTATCAAATTGGTTGTAGCACAAGCTAACTCAGCATGCCTTGCTTACGTGGATAGCTCTGGATTGTCGTAGCACAAGCTAACACGGCATGCTTGCTTCCATGTGGAAGGTACATGGTATATAGAAAAGTGGGTTGCCAAGTGACGTCATGTTATGAGCATCAAGATTACAGAAGTAAAGTCATTGCAACAGGATAGATAGTGGGGCTTCAGTACAGTCAACATATCAGTCATTTGTCCATGTTGGCTGGTGCGCACCAAATAAAAATAAATAAATAAATATTTTTCCGCAACATATCTCGCAGGACGGATAAAAGAGGGACTCCGATCCTGGCTGCTCCTGTTATCAATAGTTACACTATGTTGATGGGTTCTTTGCTCATGCTTATCAAAAGCTGGGTGACTGGAAGTCTTCGTCCCCGTATAAAAATCGCTGCTTTATCCACCAGATTGGGATACTCACGGCATATTTAGCACCACATTACGGTGTGTTCATCACTGGCGACGAGTGTTGCAGCGCAACCAGCAGCTTGCGGTGTGCGACTGACTGTGTCAGGATTGAGGCCACACTCGCGCATTGGCGTGCAGCAGGCGTCCCCACTAATCCTCAGTGAAGCACGCACGCTTCACTGTGGATGTGTGAGTGGCTTCAGGAAGTAAATTCCTGTCCCAGCGATCTATAACGGCGTCATCTCGTCCAGGGTGGATTTACCATGGTAATTGCAAGAATAATTCTGCTTCTGGTTCTAGATTCCAGGTTGAGTTACCTACGCTCTTGGCGGCACTGTGAGCTCTCAAGGCAGCGTGAGAGAGCTGCCGAGATGTGGGCTTCTCAATGTTCTCAGCACTATGCGGCATCATCTACTGTGCGGGCTAGCACAAGGCTCAAGGCGGCGTGAGAGAGCTGCTGAGATGTGGGCTTCTCAAAGTCTTCTCAGCACTATGCTGAATCATCTACTGAGCTGCCTAGCCTCGCTGCTAAACTTTGCTAAATCAATTCTGCCAAACTCTGGCGTCCGGCTCTGTTGGGCGATCCAGATTTGTAACGGATGGCATTTTGTGCTAAAATCTATTAGGCCATGGATGGAGAGGGATATCGGCGTAAATTAGTATTATTCTCATGTCTTATAATCTGAGTCAAGCTCTGCAAGCTATTATTTAAGCTTGTATACCGTATTCATTCTGCATCAACTGCTATGATGTTAATTGCTAATATGCTGCCACATGGCGCCTAACCCATTTAGACCGAGGCCGATTCTAAAATCGCCTTCTAAATCCGGCTAATTTCTGGAAACTTCAAATAGTTATTTTAAAATATATATAAAATGCATGTTACTATACGGTTAATGGCAGTGGCTAAGGGGTAGAGTGGCCGGGTAGAGTGAACTGGAAAACCGCAAGGTTCCCAGTTCGATCCCGGGCTGGGGCGCTCCCCTAGAGTTAGTGTCGAAGTGTCCTTGAGCAAGACGCTGAACCCCTAATTGCTCCCGATGAGCAGGTTGGTGCCTTGCATGGTTTCCTCCGCCATCGGTGTATGAATGTGTGTGTGAATGGGTTAATGGCACAATCATTGTAAAGCACTTCGGATAGAAGCGCTATATAAATGCACCATTTACCATTTACCATTTTATCATGAACCCAAAACGGGTTAAATTGATCATAGGATGGCCGGGCTAATCCAGAATTGCAATAACATTGTGTTTGTCTCTCCATCTGTAGGCCTAAAACTTGATCTGGTTCACTGCAAAGCTGCGAGAGATCGGCTCAAGCTGCGGGCTTTCTCCAGCCTCCGTATTGGTGCAACTACATCTACAGCGCTGCTTGTCCTTCTGCTTTTCTTAAATCTCTGGGGCAATGGTCCTCAGGAACTTACGTAGATTTGGTTAATAAGGATGACATTCTGCAGGCTAAAAGTTCTAGAGTATGAGTGCTCACGCTGTTCTATCGCTAATTCAATAAATGCTGTTACGCATTATTGACACTTAAGTACAACTCGGGTGGATTGCTGGGGATTTAGTTTAGTGGTGATGTCATGGTGCTAAAAAATGTTGGTTTATTTCTATAGCGCTAAAAAAAATCGGTTTTCTATGGCTATGCAGTCAGGCTAATCATATCAAGCTCAGTCTATTAGTATTTGCTGCTCCAGGTATCGTTGGGTACTGATTCAGATTTTAAGTAAAGATAGCGCGTCTTTACACACATAGTCAGTACACTTTATTTATTATGGATGATAAATAATAGTTATCATCCATCATAGGATGACTCATTTATATATACATGTGTATATATAGCAGATTTCTTTGAAAAAGAGAAAAATATAGAAAGTCCTTTTCCAATCCTACTCGTGGTGCAGCACAGCAGTTAGTCAGGGGATATTAAAAAAGTCTTGGAATAAATTCCTTACCAAAAAAAATCTTCACCAATGTGTTTGTAAAGGTGCCTAGTAACACATCCCACAAAGACTGAAATTCAGTATCCCTAGGAGAATTTTTGACAGCTCCTTAAAGTTGGGGTACCATCCATAACCTTGGTTAAAAAAAAATCCCCCAAAAAAAAATCAAAATTTAATTCTGTTTTAAGTAGCATGTGAGGTGTCAAACTAGGGTGTTTTTATGATTCTGAATCCATTGCATTACTCCTTGGGCTAAAAACGGCCCAATCTCAATGGGCTTTTTACACAAAAAGTATACATGGCTATGGCCGTTTTTAGCCCAAGGAGTGGTTTTGGCCCCTCACATGCTACTTAAAACAGAATTAAATTTGGAATTTTTTTTTAGATTTTTTTTTTAACCAAGGTTATGGATGGTACCCCAACTTTAAGGAGCTGTCAAAAATTCTCCTAGGGATACTGAATTTCAGTCTTTGTGAGATGTGTTACTAGACACCTTTACAAACACATTGGTGAAGATTTATTTTGGTAAGGAATTTATTCCAAGATTGGAAAATATTCTGCTAATATCCCCTGACTAAGTGGACACCGGAGGGTTAGGATACCGTCTAGGGCTCCTGGTTTCAGGAATCAACAGGTACCTGGATTCATCAGGCTTGTTGAACACATGGATGCATGCTTGCCTTTGTTTAGTTTAGCTTAATAATCAAATGTTGAGGTACTCATTATATCATGCTAATCGATCTCAAGTTCATGGAGCTCCACCATTCTCACAGACGGTTGGTCTGGCGTCAGGCTCTGTATTCCCAAGCGGTTTTGGGGGTTCTCGCTGTTTTGGGGGTCTTTATTCACTCCCTGTAAATGCTATTTGGCATGTAACATTTATTAAAATGTTATTCTTACAGGGAGTGAATATGGATTCAGAGACCTGACGCCAAACTATGCTTCTTTATGCTTCCTATATCTATGCTCAAGCTTGCTTAATAAATATATAATTTATTCTAATCCAATCCAATTGTTGTCTGACTGAAATGAGGCGCAGTTTACGGAGCTAGTTCAGGCCAGGCAACTCAGGGATTGGGCCACCCGACCAGGTGACTAGTCACATGTTTTTTCTCCTGGTCGGTGGGTTATAAGTATTGCTCTGCCTACCTGTTCATTCTAGTTGCGCTCTCCTGCTGGGCTGTCGTGCCGACGCTGCTGCTGCGCTGTTGCTGAAATCCTGCGGATCTGCTGCTTTGCTTGCCTACGTATGCTGCTACCATGAATAGTCTCATCCCACCGCCTCCCCGGCATCCACCTGTAGGTTTTGTTTCTAGATCCCCGTGGGGGTCTTTATTCACTCCCTGTAAATGCTATTTGGCATGTAACATTTATTAAAATGTTATTCTTACAGGGAGTGAATATGGATTCAGAGACCTGACGCCAAACTATGCTTCTTTATGCTTCCTATATCTATGCTCAAGCTTGCTTAATAAATATATATTCTAATCCAATCCAATTGTTGTCTGACTGAACTGTAACTGTGATTGTCTTTGTTGCACGTATGCCGTAATAACCCACTGTGTCAAACTGCACTACCAGTATTTGTGTCCTTTACACCTTGTATTTATGTGGACATAAATAAAGAATTCAAGTGTGTGGGTGTGTGTGTGTGTGTGTGTGTGTGTGGTGGAAAAAGTACTCAAATGTTTTACTTAAGTAAAAGTATCAATACTGCATTATAGAAATACTTAAAAAGTAAAAGTACAAAAGTATTGGCATCAAAATGTAATTAAAGTATCAAAAGTAAAAGTACTAAAATATTTGAAAATAGCAGATCTACAAGCTCACAACGCGTCGCATCGCGACGCGTTGTGAGCTTGTAGATCGGCTATTGTCAAATAGCCTAGGTATACAATAGGGCTAAAGTGATTAAAGTTTCATAATATAATAATTTATATATGAAAAGTAACTAGTAACTAAAGTTCTCAAATAATTGTAGTGGAGTAAAAGTACAATATTTGTCTCAGATGTAGTGGAGTAGAAGTGAAAGTATTGGAAATTGGAAATACTCAAGTAAAGTACAAATACCTCAAAATGTTACTTAAATACAATACTTAAGTAAACGTACTTTGTTACTTTCCACCACTGGTGTGTGTATAATCATTTTTAGTTTTATTTATATTTCATTATCTGTGTGTTGGGGGGGGGGGCTAGTTTACAGTATGAAGAAAAAAACCTGTCATGTTTCCACCTGTATAGATATACCATTTAATATTATCTCTTAATAATAGTGTGTTCCTCATTGTTTCTCCCTCCTCCTCCTTCTATGTCTCTTTGTTTTTTCTATCATTGTCTTTCTCTCAGCTGCACAGCCCTCCCTCTCTCTGCAGCAGACATGAGGAAGTCTTGGCATACATACTTCCGACAGTACCTCCGTGACTCCAAAGTCCGCATGCTGTGAGTGTTCATCACACAGAAAGCAGAACCAATACAATGTGTTCTCACCATCTTCTAGACCCCAGACCAGCTGAACTATTATCACTTATTTAATGATGAGTTTAATCTGATGTCTGACTTTGTCTCTTTCATTCTCTGTGTGTTGGTGAGCAGTGTAGAGGACATGTCAACAGGAGACCCAGCTGAGGACATTAACCTGGTGACTGATGCTCAGAACATAGAGAGGAACATATATGAGTCAGCTAACAGCGATGTAAGAACCTAATATTACCTAATATGTTCTAATGAATACATGAACTACAATGTAGTGTGTAAGATTTAATTGTTCATCATTCAGTGACTTAAAAAAACAAAACAATAAACAAAACTGTGTCCAGAGTAGGGATGCCAGGTAACCACATGAACCCTAGCGTCCTTATTCTGAGGTGAACATTCGACAAAAATAGCCGATCTATAAGCTTACAATGCATCACAATGCAACCCACTTTTAGATCAGCTATTTTAGGCAAACAGAGAGAATAAAGCATCAGGCCTAGTTCAGAACCCTGGGGGACCCCGTTGGGGGACCCAACTATGTATAAAGGGTTAATTATCGTTGTTGTCGGGCAGAAACCTTGTATCTCCACGTCCCCCCCCATAACTTAATGCCCCATCTCATCATGGAAGATTGTCACTCAAAAGTAGTGAAAATAGCAGATCTACAAGCTCACAACGCCTCACGATGTGACACGATGTGGACTTGTAGTTTAACTTTATTAATAATATAAGCCCTATATAATTAAATTCAACAGGGTTCCTCAGGGGTCTATTCTTAGCCCTTTACAGTCCCTCTATGGATCTAAACGCTATTGTGAGCTTGTAGATCTGCTATTTCCACAGCATGTTTTCCCCAGAATAGGGAAGCTAGGGTTCATGAGGTTAACAGTGTTCTACTTACATTAAACTGTTCTCTTATACCCAGTGGTGGAAAAAGTACTCAAATGTTTTACTTAAGTAAAAGTATCAATACTGCAATATAGAAATACTCTGTTACAAGTAAAAGTATGAAATTCAAAATTGACTTGAGTAAAAGTATAAAAGTTTGGTATCAAAATGTATTTAAAGCACCAAATGTAAAAGTACTCATTATACAGATTGTCCCATTGCAATATTTGGCTTTGAGATGTAGTGGAGTAGAAGTAAAAGTACTGAAAATTGGAAATACTCCAGTAAAGTAAAAAAAAATACCTAAATAATGTACTTAGGTACAGTACTTGAGTAAATGTACTTAGTTACTTTACACCACTACAGAAAACACAAACAAATCATTTTCCAAGCTCCATACAGTTATATGGGACATATTGGCGTAAGCAAGTCCTGAGAATGCAAATAGCCTGACATGTTTTAGCATGATAAACAGATTGATAAATAGCATTTGTTTAATTATAGTGTCCTGCACCACAAGATGCCCAGCCCGCACGGGGCTTACAAGCAGTGGTGGAAAAAGTACTCGATTTTTTACTTAAGTAAAAGTATCAATACTACAATGTAGACGTCCAGTATTCAAAATGTACTTGAGTAAAAGTACAAAAGTATTGGCATCAAAATATGCTTAAAGTACCAATAGTAAAAGTACTCATTATGCAGAATGTCCCGTTACACAAGTTATCATTATGTCTAAAATGTATTAGAATCAAGCTCACAAATCAAGCTACAAGCTCACAATGCGTCGCATCGCGACACATTGTGAGCTTGTAGATCTGCTATTTTCAAATGGCCAAATGTACATAGGCTGAAGAGGTTAATGTATGTTTTGTAATGATAATCAAAATCTACAAAATAACTAGTAACTAAAGTTTTCATATAATTGTAGTGGAGTAGGAGTACAATATTTGCCTCTGAGATGTAGTGTAGTAGAAGTAAAAGTATTGGAAATTGGAAATACTCCAGTAAGTAAAAGTACTTACTATAATTTTCCAAATCTAACCCTCAATAATGAAATCAAGTAATTTTAAGGGTTGTTGTAAATGTGCTATACAAATAAAGGTTGATTTGATTTGATTCATACAAGAGACTAACACACACATACACACACACACACACACACACACACACACACACACACACACACACACACACACACACACACACACACACACACACACACAGACACACACACACACACCTAACATTTCTGCTTTTCACTACAGTTAACGGGTGGGGATACTTCAGATACAGTACAATCATTTAATTCACTTTATCGCTGAAATACCGGCAGAAGTGGATGTCTCAGTGGTGCATGAGTTAACAGTTTTACACTTGGGGTGATTTGACGGTGTGAGAAATATGATGTGTGGTGTGAGTGCATGTGAAGAGGGTCATTTACATGTGTCTCACGCTCATTGTGTGAGAGTTGTCAGCTCTGGTTAAGGAACAGTGTGTTAACACTTGATGTAGCTTCACTCTGTCATTGTCTGTTGATGTGTGAAATACAGGAGGAATACTGTAAACTGATTAATGAGAAAGGGTCTGAAAAGGTGTGGGAGAGGCAGATGAAGATTGGTAAGGTTCTAGCCACACACACACACACACACACACACACACACACACACACACACACACACACACACACACACACACACACACACACACACACACACACACTTAACCCTTTAAGCCCTGAAGAAGCATCTGTGTCACTTTTTGATTTGAGCTAAAAAGCATTTTTTTACTCTTTGGCTATTCAAAAAGT
The DNA here is from genome assembly GCF_963454915.1 of Gymnoscopelus microlampas. Classification (NCBI taxonomy): domain Eukaryota; kingdom Metazoa; phylum Chordata; class Actinopteri; order Myctophiformes; family Myctophidae; genus Gymnoscopelus; species Gymnoscopelus microlampas. The sequence continues at coordinate 5,088,964 of NC_139939.1, read as the reverse complement.
AGCAGATATACAAGCTTCCAAGTGCCGCGCTATGAGCTTGTAGATCTGCTATTTTAGAAATATCGTTATTTTTTTGCAAATCTTGGGATTTGAGTTTCAAAAGCGAACATTTGTAACTCAAATCTTTGCTTCTGGGGGATTTAACAGTTTTTTTCAAAAAACTTATGTCGCCATAATATCAGTGGTTCTTTTTTCCATGTCAAGGACCCCCAAAATGACATGTATTTAGCCACGGACCCCCATCTAAAAATATATGTTTCAGGGACCCCCGGAAGCAAAGATTCAAGTTAAAATGTATCGCTTTAAAACAATATATATATATATATATTCAAAGATTTGCACACATTTTCACGATTTTTCAAAAATAGCAGATCTACAAGCTCGTAGCGCGGCACTCGGTGCCGCGCTATGAGCTTGTAGATCTGATATTTTTGAATAGCCAAAGTGTAAAATAATGCTTTTTAGCTCAAATCAAAAAGTGACACAGATGCTTCTTCAGGGCTTCAAGGGTTAAGTGGTTATACTTGGTTGAACAGGTTCCCCAGGGGTCTGTACTTCGTCCACTCATCTTTCCCTTCTACACAAAATCTCTAAAGTAGCTGATCTACAAGCTCACAAGGCCACGTGGTGTGAGCTTGTAGATCGGCATTTTTTGCCAGATGTTTACATATTTACACAGACTGTTCATCTATTATGATGAGCTGTCCAGAATAGTGAGTCTAGGGTTGATGTGGTTAAACTAACATGTTCACAGTGGCCCTCATTTATCAACGCAGCGTATAAACTGGCGCATATTTTTCCATATATTCGGCCGTACACCAACGTCGAAGTCACATTTATCAACGCATCCTACACAGCTGATCCGAGCGTACACTTGGTCCCAGCGTTGATAAATGTCACGGCTGAATTTAAATAACACGCCCTTAAATATTCTCAAAACGCCCCGATTTTACGACATGAAGACGAACCAGAATACGACCAAAAATATGAAAAGCCAATAAGAATCGCTTCGCTTCGCCTCGCCACACACGCACACGCCCCTCTCTCTCTCTCTCTCTCTCTCTCTCTCTCTCACACGCGCGCCCGCCCAACTTCGTCTTTCCGTAGCGGTACATGAGACTCGGGCGGAATGCAGTGATTCCGTGCCGCCACGTTAATATTGGAGCGTCGGGTTTATATCCTTAACCCTGCCAGGGAGTGTAGCCTACATAACTCTCTATGACATAACTCCATAACATAGGACAAGCTACTGTAAGTTTGTAGAACTCACTGTCCATGAAAAGAATGTCGGGGCTCCCGAAAATGATCTCGCAGAATCGCTGCTGCGCTGAAAATAGCAGATCTACAAGCTCACAACGCGTTGCGATGGGACCTGTTGTGAGCTTGTAGATCTGCTATTTTCAAATCGCCAACGCAGCCATGCAGATCTGCAAGCTTAACCGAATGACTGTTAAAGCAGTTTGTTTAAATGACTTTATAAAATGTTATATTTTCACAGGGATTATTTATTAGTGTAGACATACATTTTGGAGTGGATATATGTGTCCAGATGCCTGTCAGACCGTCTGCTCCGCAGGTCTAGAATGGAATAAACGGGCGCAGCCAACGTCAACAACTGGTCTCGACCAGACGTGAGATCTCAGCGTAAAGTAGGATGAAGCCCACGTCAGGATATATTGCTAAATGCCGAAAGGCGCGGTGATATCGCCGTACGCTCATTATTCGGGCTGCACCGCGTTGATAAATGAGGGCCACTGTGTCCATTTAACTCTTACTCCATACTGGAGGGGGAGGGGCCACCTCCAAGTATGATGTAAGACACGCAAAAATAATGGCCGCTGTGCGAATATGGTTAATATAGTTTACAGTGATATTTAGTCATAGTTTAGTCATAAAACAATGTATCAGACCTCATGTCTTCTATACTCACCATGTTTAATAAATGTTTGTTTGTTGTTCTTCTGTAGAGAAGAAGATGAAGTCCATGGGTGAGAGATCAACACCCCCTCTTACTCTTGACAAGGTTATTATAGTTTGGCATTTAGCATCTGACTTTATTTAGTTTTGACTTTCTTTTACTCTTTATTCTTTCAATTTCATTTTGTTTTTGATTCACACATACATACAATACAATGCATTAAATATGATGTTTACAGATGTTTATTTTTGGCAGACAGACAGACAGACAGACAACGTACACAGAGGTTCACATTATCTCCTCCAGTTCTCCTCCCCTCTGAACACTCTGACCAACCAGTAGGACCACAGTACACATGGAGATTAACTATGAATGACTATAATATAGTCATTGTTAATCTCCACAATCACTACAGTATATGTGGAGAAAATTAAAACATTGTTAAAAAACAGGAAACATGTCAAGTATCCTCAGAGCTTCATCAACAATGTAACCCCATTTACCTAAATTGAACGGGGTCCCTCAGGGGTCTATTCTTGGTCCCTTAGCCTACCCTGAGGCTAAGGGACTTATACCTAATGAGGCCCTGATCTGTTTAGTCTTTTATTTTGAAATACAGGAAGTACAATGTGTTCCAACCAATGTTAAGGAACAGTCTGTTTTTGTAGTTTGACTCTCATTGTCTGTTATGTTGATGTGTGAAATACAGGATGAATACAGACACCTGATGGATGAGAAGAGGTCTGAGCTGAAGGAGAAGCTGATGAGTATGGGTACTGGGTAAGGAATTTTAATACTTCTACTCCTGTACAGTGTGATTATTTGACAGCTTTAGTTACTAGTTAATTTGCAGACTTACATGCTTTCTTAGTTTACAAAAAAAAAATGCATTAACCACAATTACCGCGAGTTATGGTTACATAATGGTAATCTCTAAAATGTGTTTCCAACTGTACTTGAATGGTTGATAATGTAATTGGTCCATGTAGTGTGGTAAACACTGCATTACAGGGATGAGTAGACTGGACTACAACTCCCAAAATGGAATACAACTCAATGGGCTAGCCCCCCCCCCCCCCCCCCCCCACACACACACACACACACACACACACACACACACACACACACACACATACTGTACACAAGTATGTACTGCACGTACATAGGCTACTTATGGATATTTCATATTCAGAATGATTGAAGAAACTCTTGTTTGATTGCAGAGGACATGACGGTGGAACAACAGACTCTGACTATGGGTCTGGGACAAGCAGAGGATCATCATACTATGGGTCTGGGTCAAGCAGAGGATCATCATACTATGGGTCTGGGTCAAGCAGTGGATCATCATACTATGGGTCTGGGTTAAGCAGTGGATCATCATACTATGGGTCTGGGACAAGCAGTGGATCATCATACTCTGGCTATGGGTCTGGGACAAGCAGAGGATCATCATACTCTGGCTATGGGTCTGGGTTGAATGAAGAACCTCGAGTATCAGACCAAATGTAAGATCACTGATCTCTTTGAACTTTAACTGGAAAGACACAAAGAATTAATCCACATTGAAATTAATTTAAATTTGGCATGATTCTAACTTCTACTGTGTTTTACTAGAAAACACAAACATACGTTTAACATGAAAATATTGGACATGAAACAGGTAGTTATTCGATATGTTACAATCACTTCATAATTTCTTGGAAGGATCATAATGTACTATGATTCACAGAGTTGTAATTCATTAGTGTTGCTCACTGCCAAGCAAGCACACTCACATTGGCCTCACTTTTGTATTTTTTTGGTAGTTTGTTTTTTACTAAAGTAAAAGTAGCAATACCAAAATATAAAAATCCTCTGTTACAAGTACACAAGTATTGTCATCAAAATATACTTACAGTACCAAAGTAATGTCGCATTAATGCGTCACATCTTTACCTGTTGTGGGTATGTAGGTCCCCTAATGTTGTTTAAGTGTCTAACTGATTCTATGTTGTTAAAGTTAATGTTGTTTAAGTGTGTTATAACTGATTCTATGTTGTTAAAGTTACTGTTGTTTAAGTGTGTTATAACTTACTAGACCATACCCGGTGAAGGGCGCCCTTCACCATACCCGGTGAAGGGCGCCCTTCACCATACCCGGTGAAGGGCGCGCGTCCCCTCGTATATATACAGTGGTCACCAGTCCAATCATGCACGATCTTCAAACGGCCGCCTATTGGCCGCCATAGGACTCCATCAGCGCCGTTAGGTACCTTTTAAAGTTGACGCCCACAGATTCTTAGCGCCTCCCATTGAAATGATCAGAACGTGTAGTGTGGCCGTTAAGCCACGAGGTGGCGCTTGGTACTGAAATGTACTTAAAGAAATTAAGAGTAAAAGTACTCGTTATGCAGAAAGTCCCTTTTATTAATATGTTGGATTCATGTTCATGTGTATTTTCAGACATTTAACCACTTATACACTCAATATTTAGTAAACTTGTCCTTTGGCTCTGTACTTGCTCTGCTCTTTTTTCCCTTTACACCAAACCTCCTCACCAAAAATACACTATGAGCTTATAGATCTGCTATTTTCACAGAATGTTCCTTGCTAGAATAGGGATACTGGGGTTCAAGTGGTTAATGTAAAAAATATATATATTCCCCCTGCAATAACTCTGAGGACCCCCTAGGGGTCCCGGACCCCCTGTTGAAAACCCATGCTATAGGGAAAGCGGCTTTATGTGACTTTTTGGGGTATGAACTATGACATAACTAGAAGATTATATTAGAACACTGTTATACAATGTTTGTAACTACATACCAGTATAGAATAATATAAGTCTACTGTTTAAAAAAGAAAGCATATGTTTTTTTTGTTTTTTTTTAGCTTCAACGGTCATGATGTCACTCATATCTTGTATTCATCATTTCCTGTTTCCTGATGTATTTCATTGACTGTAACGTTGACAGGTTTATTAAAGACCTAAAGATGAGTCAGTGTGTGGAGAGAGAGGAGGAGGGATCTGACAGACCAGAGTCTCTAACATCCAGCTGTGTGTCTATGAAGAGTGACCGGTCTAAAGGAAAACCTCCTGAACCTGGACCTTCACACACACAGTATGTGAATCAGATATATTATACACCCTGGTGTACCCCCCCCCCCCCCCCCCCCCCCCCCCCCCCGTCATGTGTTTTGGATCACACTGAATGAGCTTGTAGATTATATGTTGGTTTCCACGTGTCATCATAACTTTAATGATTTCATTATGATCAAATATGAAGTAATGTAATTTATACACGACTAAATTGACTCTTGTCTTTGTCTGTTTGTCAGGATGAAAAGACCAGCAAAATCAACCACTGATGATGAAGACTGGCAATGTGGACGCTGTTACTACAGGAACACTGCTGAAGATTTAAGATGCAGACGCTCACTCTGCAATATGACAAAGATCATATCCAGAAGGTAATGTTGTCTCTGTCTGTTTTGTTTGTTTGTTTGTTTGTGTGTTTGTTTGTTTGTTTGTTTGTGTCTTTCTTTCTTTCTTTCTTTCTTTTTGTCTTTCTTTCTTTCTTTTTGAACATTTTTCTGATTATCCAGCTACATGTCTATGAACAGTGACAGTTCAAATGATTAACCTTTGAACTTCAGTTGTGATCCTGGACTCACTGATCTGTGTGAACCTCAACTGATACACAATGAATTCATGTTGAAATGATTTATAACGATGATGATGATGATGATGATGATGATTATGAGGATGATGATGGTTTTATGTCTTTATAAAAGATGTTTAACCCATTAAGACCGTGAATGCATCTCTGTGTAATCACTTTAACCATTATTTTATACTTTGGGCTATTAAAAATATCAGATCTACAAGCTCATAGCGCGGCACCAAGTGACACGCTATGAGCTTGTAGATCTGCTATTTTGTTTGAAATATGATGAACATTTTTGCAAATCTTTGAATATATTTATTTTTTGAAGCAAATTTGTTTTACTCAAATCTTTGCTTCTTGGGGGTCCCTGGAACAACATATTTTGAGATGGGGGTCCGTGGGCAAATACATGGTGGTCCTTCACTTGCAAAAAGTTTGAGAACCACTGATATTACAGCAACATAGTTTTATAGTTTTTTTTTCCAAAAACACACACACACACACACACACACACACACACACACACACACACACACACACACACACACTTTGTTAGATCATATTTCCACGTGTACAACTAGAAAAAGTGCTCCTCGGAGCACAGGTCTCCGCCAGGTCAGGTACGTTATTCTGGCCTCCTGGTGGTGCTATAATAGGCCAATGTGAAAAGGGTGGCATTTATTCTTAGGTCTTTCACGGCAATCGGACACTGCATTCATGATTTGAGGCATTTTGTTCCAAAAATGTGTTTTGCTAAATTAGACCTGCTGGTGGCGCTATAACAGGCCAATTTGAAAAGGGTGGCATTTCTTCCTCGGCCTAGTGGGAATGTGCGTGTGAAATTTCACGGAAATTGCAAGCTGCATTCATGATTTGAGGCATTTTGTTCAAAACGGACCAATCCTGCAAACTTTGGAAGCCAACCATAGGCAATGAGGATGGAATATGGGAAATCGGACAGATCCGTGTTGATCACATGACTATAGAGATACTGTGTACCGATTTGCATGACGTTTGGATAAAATCTGTAGGAGTAATGTAAAAATGCACAAATCGGCCTCCTGGTGGCGCTATAACAGGCCCATGTGAAAACATTGGGGCAGAGGTTCTGAATTGGTGTCCAGGGAGTGTATGTGCACAGTTTCGGAGCGAACGGGCCAACGGTGCCGGAGATTAGCTGGTAACACACAGACAGGAGGGACACACACACACACACACACGGACGGACACACGGACGGACGGACGGAGGGTAAAACATACTCTCTCGCCATGCCTTCGGCCTGGCGGAGACAATTACATATGTTATAGAATATGACGTCATAATATGTGTTCCTCACTGTTTCTTCCTCCTCTTTCTATGTCTCTTTGTATTTTCTATCATTGTCTTTCTCTCAGCTGGGACTCCATCACAGCCCTCGCTGCAGCAGACATGAGGAAGTCTTGGCATAATGACATCACACAGTGGTACCGTGACCTCAATGTCCGCTGGCTGTGAGTGTTCATCACACAGAAAGCAGAACCAATACAATGTGTTCTCATCATCTTCTAGACCCCAGACCAGCTGAACTATTATTAATTATCGAATGATGAGTTTAATCTGATGTTTGACTTAGTCTCTTTCATTCTCTGTGTGTTGGTGAGCAGTGTAGACTACATGTTAACGGGAGACCCAGCTGAGAACATTACCACGGTGACTGGTGCTCTGATCATAGAGAGGAACATATATAAGTCAGCTATTAGCAAGGTAAGAACCTAATATTCTCTCCATGACATTTATTTACATGTTCTAATGAATACATCAACTACAATGTAGTGTGTAAGATTTCTTGGAAAAGGATTTTTTGTGTTTTCTGCAGTGATGTATAGTATCTAACGGCGGTTTCAGACTATGGTTTCGGGTGCGCACTCCAGACCGCTCCGTTTCCGAGTGCGCTTGGCTGGCCCGCATTCACACTGGCCAAGGCTCTAACGCGCCCGAGAACACTTGCATATATACCCCCGATCCTATAGGTGGCGGCATGCACATAGTGCTTCGCCAGTGGACACAGACGTCATCAACTATGCGACAATGTTTGTGCTGGTCGCGCATAAATATAGGGTTGCCGCTGGGGAGAGAGTCAGGAGCGCACTGAGAGCACAGAAGTCAAGGCACAGACTGCTGTGTTGTTGGCGCGCGTGTTGTTGACAGACGGATGCACGCTTATGAGAAACAACACAAATAAAACCTGGTGAAACACAACGCGCAAGATGAGGATACAGGAAACATTCAGTCTAAATGTCCAGTTTGCTAACCTTCACAACAACTACTACTTTTGTATTTGAAACCTTACATTTCTCTAAATATTATAAACTTTCACGACAGCTTAAGTACAAAAATATATCATTTATGAAAAGGCAACTAGCCTATACAGTGAAGTCGGACTGAATGACTGAAACCTTGTATTGTGAATTGTACTTCCATGTACTGTTTCTCATGTCTTACTAAATAAAGTAACATCTTTTCTTTTTTTACTCTCTTTGTGTGGGGATTATCTGGCACATGTATGTATCTGTTATGAAAGAGAAATTGCATCATGAGTGAAACGGCTATAGTCCATGGGAAACCATAAACCTACGTAGGCCTACAAATGAGTTACCATATTTACTTACAAATTTCAAATTACAAAGCCTTATAGACCAATTATTTGTTTACTAACATTGAGCCTGATGCATAGTAGTTGAAACTCCACAAGATATCCACAAGATATACTATTATATATATATATATATTGTTGCTGTCATTATATGGCCATGACACGGCCTCTCTTTCTATCTCGCGCTCTCATTCTATTTCTGTATGTAATGTTTTATATAAATAAATAAATAAGTTTTATATATAAATATTGCGGGTTTTAGCGCATCATCCCGCGGGTTCATTTGGTCATTTAATGATAAAATTAACCCGCGGGATGATACTAAATCTTTCATCATCCCGCGGGTTCATTTTATAATTTAATTATGAAATTAACCCGCGGGATCCGGCCATGGTTGAACCCCTGTGGATTGATCTGCGACGTGTTTTTGTTGACTGTTTTTGTCGAGTTTATATACCGTCACCTATTCCAAATAGTGGGCCACTTCCGTCAAACAGTACGCTTGCTTTCACACTGCAGCGTACCGTCTCCGAGGACGCATGATTCGGATCCGAGACTGCCTCCGGAGGTGGTTTCGGGAACGGAACGGGGATCCGTTTCGGGGAACGATACGCAACGTTCACACTACCACAACATCAGCCAAGTGGCCCAGGGTGCGCACCCGGGGCCGTAGTGTGAAACCGCTATAAGAACATTTACTCAAGTGTGGTATCTTTAAACTACAGACTTAAAGGTTCTATTGCTTTCAGTTGCCAACAACGCCATATTGTAAAGTTAGTTTGCTTCCGGCCTCTGAGTGGCACACACATTCACAGTTACAATACATCCCATTTTATAGCAGTGGTCACATACAGAAAAGAGGAGGTACACTTGTAATGTTAATGGCCGCGTTTCCCAAATGAATTTGAGCTCCTGCGTAGCCTAGAAGCTGCGTAGGTGCCTCCACGCATCTGCGCAGTAGCAACCCCGCTGCGCACTATCTTCGTTAGTAGCAGCTGTGTGTGCCCAACGTCTCATCTAAATTGGCTTCAGTAGACACCATCGTCGTAGGTTCCGTTTCGTCTGTGCTAAAACTACATTCGTGAGACAGCATGCACGTGAAGAGATCCTGGACGTAGCCTACGTAAAGCCTACGTCAAATACGTAGTGCTATCCTACTATAGTTTAAACACCCTTTGCATACATATATCTATATATACAGGATTTTGCAAATATACTAAGATAAAGTCGCACCTTTATCTAACTCACCTTTATATGAATTGGACACTTACATTTTTATAGGTACATTATGTAATGTATTAAAATGCATTTTAAGGTGACACATTTCAATGATCTTAAATGAACACTGCGGCCATTGTTCGCCGTTCAAAAAAATCAGAGGATAGAGGGGGCGTCCCCCTGCATGATTGACAGCTTTTAGCTCCAATGGGGGGAATTTACTTTAGGAAAGTTTAGGAATATATATATATATATATATATATATAACGGCGCGTAACGGGCGACGCCTCCCCAAAAAAACAGACATATATACAACAAACACACTGCGACATGCCGTGTTGATAGCTTGCAGATCTGTTATTTTGGGGCGAGCGGCTGTTAGGAGGAACAGCTGCGCTGTGTAGCCCCCACACTCAAATTTAGCGACAAGTGGCGTGCAAAAGACCTAACTATCGGGCTCAGTCTTATTGGCATGACTGGTAACGCGTTGGGCTGGCGAGTGGGAGCCTTGGGTTCGATCTCAGAACGTCCCATTTCCCAAGTCTACTATGCATAAAATCTTTTGAAAATAGCAGATCTACAAGCTTGTGACACGTTGTGAGCTTGTAGATCTGCTATTTTCAAAAGATGTTTTAACCATTCATAAACATGGCGAGCGCAACAGCTGTCACTTTGTGAGAGGAACTGCACTTTCATCATAACGTTTAACTATAAAACTTCGAAATTAAGGAAACATATTTAGCTCAGCATCATTTATATACCTTTAGTTAACTTGGCATGTGCTTAATATTTTTATTAGATGATCGGATCATCCGTGAGAGTACGATTTGTAAACTTCGGGTTCATGCATAGAGGACGAAGCACTGCAGCCGCTCGCCCTACCCAAAAGAACAGATCTGCAAGCTATCGACACGGCATATCGCAGTGCGTTGACAGCTTGTATGTCTGTTTTTTTTTGGGGCACGTTACGCACCGGCCCGGCCGTAATATCTATCTATCTATATATATATATATATATATATATATATACACATACATATATATACACATACACATACACACGTGTGTGTGCGTGTGTGCGTGTGTGCGTGTGTGTGTGTGTGTGTGTCGGTCTTTTCATAGATTTCATAGAACGATGGGTGTTACAGGCGGCCCAGGGCGCTCGTTACAAAATGCTTCGTAGGACAGTACTCCCCTCCTACTGTGGGCGGGGAGTATGCTGCGCGCATTCTGTCTCACGAATGTACTTTTACCACACACGCAGCCAGTTTAGATGGCACGCAGGGGCACAACCACCTGCTACTAATGAGGGTAGAGCGTAGGTTTGGCCGAGTCCCAGCTGTGTAGGAGACGCTTGCGCAAGCTGCGTACGGCCACGCATGACCTGAAATCTACGTGCCTGCTATGGTACTGCGAAGCATGTGACGTCACACGTTAGACCCGTCGTCGGACCTGCGACGATGCTCTACGCACGAGCTCTTTGGGAAACCCGGCCATTGTCTGTATCTAGAGAGGTCGCTCGTAACAAACTGCTGCGTACGGACAGCACTCATGGCTATGCCTCTCCCAGGAGTAGGCGGGGAGTAGGCTGCGTGCATGCTGTTGCCCGAATGTAGTTTTACCACACACGTAGCCAGTTTAGATGGCACGCAGGGGCACAACCACCTGCTACTAATGAGGCTCTTACGCAAGCTGCGTAGGCCACGCATGACCTGAAATCTACGTGCCTGCTATGGTACTGCGCAGCATGTGACGACACACGTTAGACCCGTCATAGGACCTGCGCAGCATCTCTACGAAGCATCTCTACGAAGCTTTTTGGGAAACGCGGCCGATGTCTGTATCTTGCATCTATGTATGTTATATGAAATATTTGTATATTTCATATAACATACATAGATGTAAGATGACTTCAGAGAGGAGCCTGGTGGGGGTGACAATTAACATTCTCTTTGTTTTACCGGTAGACAGAGCGTCTAGGCAATTGTCATCACCCTTCCTGGCGCAGTGGCCCACCCGAATTGTAGATTAGCAAGTTGATCAAAGACTGATGCAATCACCTCTCTAGATACAGACATTAACATTTCAAGTGTACCTCCTCTTTTCTGTATGTGACCACTGCTATAAAATGGGATGTATTGTAACTGTGAGGGTGTGTGCCACTCAGAGGCCGGAAGGGCCTCAGGGTCCATGCGAAGCTGTTTGTACTGCAATAAATCGGAACTAAGCAAAAAACCTCACTGCTGGAGTGATGCCTCAATTAATTCTTCACCATTCATATACATCTCTGGAACATCAAACTAACTTTACCACATGACGTTGTTGGCAACTGAAAGCAATAGAACCTTTAAGTCTGTGGTTTAAAGATACCACACTTGAGTAAATGTTCTTAGTTACTATACATCACTGCAGAAAACACAAAAACATCCTTTTCCAAGCTCCATACAGTTGGAGCTTGGAACATGTCCTGAGAACACAAAGAGTCTGGCATTTTTTAGCATGACAAACAGATAGATAGATAACATTTTACAAAACAAAAATACATTGTAAAAACTAGAAAAAGTGCTCCTCGGAGCACAGGTCTCCGCCAGGTCAGGTTTGTTATTCTGGCCTCCTGGTGGCGCTATAATAAGCCAATGTGAAAAGGGTGCCATTTATTGTTAGGTCTTTCACGGCAATCAGACACTGCATTCATGATTTGAGACATTTTTTTTCCCAAAAATGTGTTTTG
>NC_139939.1:4956817-5071817 GCF_963454915.1 Gymnoscopelus microlampas | reverse complement strand
ATCTCTGGAACCACAAAATGGCCACCAATGCTATGCCCTATCCACAAGTTTCCTAGGGCGTTGTGGGCATCACTTCCTGTCGATTTCATTGGATTTCTTTGGATCAAATCGACAGGAAGTGATGCCCACAACGGCAACGCCCTAGGAAACTTGTGGCTAGGGAAAGATAACATTGACTTCAGTAACACAATAAATCAACATGTGCAACAACAGATACAAAACAAAATGAAAATACACTGAAATAGCATGGCAAAACTGCTGTTACGTGACAGTGTATGTTACAATAGATCTCACGTTAGCTTTAATGTACAATATGATACTTTTGCAGAGAATCACGGGACCGTGACTTACCATAAGCAGAGAGCTAGAGAACTGCTATGGGCTTCCGGGTTCACAGTCTCATTTATAGCCATGTTTGGGTCCCAGTAGATGGCGTTAACTGAACCACTCATTGCAGGACAGACTATTTGACTATACACATACTATAGCAGGAATCTCGGGCGGATTAAAGAAGTTAGGGGCTCAAAGCAAAGCTCTGGTTGGGGGCCTCCTGCACCCCCGCGCGCTTTTTTTGCTTGTTTTTTAAATTATTATTTTTTCATCAATCTTTTTTATGCCACGACCCCATTTTATGGTGGAATTGTTTTGGCAACCCCACACTATTTATTTATTTATAGTGCAATTTTATAGTACATAAAGGATATCTTGAAATTAAAATTAAAAAAGCCTATTACATGAATGAAATGAATATAATTCCACATTCCAATGAATTTGAAAGGAGATGGTTATCTGCTCAGCATCTAATAGGTCATCATATTTTACTGTCCATCAAAAATGTATTATATATTTTGTCATATACAGCCTACATTTGCAAACATTTCAGTGCTGAGTAGACCACGTTACATTTGTGCAACAAGATTAATATTTGAGCATTTTAAATATCATCCATTAAGACTACATTTCTGACGGCAGACAGTTTAATTGAGACAATATGCGTCGCAATGCATCACTGCTGTGTACAGAATGTGTACTGTACAGTAGGCCTAATAGTTCCTTCTGTAGGCAACTTTAGCCAGCATACTGTATATTAGTGGTGGAAAAAGTACTCAAATGTTTTACTTAAGTAAAAGTATCAATACCACAATGTAGAAATACTCTGTTAAGTTAAAGTCCGGAATTCAAAATAGTACAAAAAGGTATTGGCATCAAAATATACTTAAAGTACTAAAAGTAAAAGTACTCATCATTATGCAGAATGCCCGGTTTTACAAGGTAAGGTATCACAAGTATAAAATCAAATGTATTAAAATATTTTGAAAATAACAGATCTACAAGCTCACAACGCGTCGCATCACTTGTGAGCTTGTAGATCGGCTATTTTCAAATAGCAGTACTTGAGTACATGTACATGTACTTAATTACTTTCCACCACTGTCAGCACTATAGATTAATTACTTACTCACCTTCTGCATAGATGAGAAAGAGAACACACGTTGTTCCATAAGCCCACATTGTCTTGGTTTCAGAGAGCATGGTGTTAAATACGAACTTTTGCCCCAAAGTCTTTATATTCCATAATGTCCCACGTCTGTGTTGTTTACTTTTACTCATGCATGGAGAAGGTAGGCTTGACGAAGTTAGTCAAGGGGCCCCCAGAAATCTTAACTTTCAAAACGATGCGCATTTCAAAATAAGAGTTTTTATTTTCAATCTATACTTGGAATGTGTTGTGTATATAACACATTCATAGAAGTATTGATCATTTCTTATATCATTTGTATATGTTGTTTGTGTTTGTATTGTATAGTGATTTCATGAGATAAAAAAAATAAATCATGAGCTCACAAAAAAAAAAGAAGAAAGAATATATATATATATATATAATTTTATTTGTTTAAATGTATTTATTTATTTTTTAGGGGGGAGGTGGGGGCCCCCCTGCCTCAGGGCTCCAAGCAAGTGCCTAGTGTGCCTAGTGCAAATATCCGCCCCTTTATTTCTTCAACCTGTTACACATACTGTACATGCGGTACTACAGTGTCAGGTGGTTCATATGGGTACACTGGTCCAGACATGGGGTGCCGCGGTACAAAGTCAATGAATCATCAGACCAAATCGATGTCATAGTATTTTCTACAATGAAACAATCTCTTACTTGGTAATCTCTCAAGAGCAGATTCAGAGCTTCGCAATCTGAATCTGTCGGAACGGTCATTCAGAACGTATGCACATTGGCCTGCAAGTGGGCAGGCCTTAGATCCGGAAGCAAGCCGCGCTTTAACCAATCAAAGCCGCTCTAGTCTCCACAGACTTTCTATGTCTGTGTGGCGAAACATATGGTCCGCGGCCTTGACTGACACAAATAGTGCGCAGCGCACGTCAAGATTTCATTAACATTTCTCCTTAATCCACGCAAGTATGTTTATAAATACCGTGTCAGTTAAGTTATATCTCCATCGCTGCAACCGTTGGTAACTGGTGTGGTTGTCTGTCTGTGAGAATGATCTCCCCCCTTCGCGGTTGTGGGCGGATTGGGGGTTTCTTTATTTCGGTTTTAGGGTTAGGATTAGGGTTAGGTTAGAGTTATGTTATTTAATTCATATTTTTGCCTGATTTTACCGATTTATTATCAAAAAAATAACCCCCCCCCGATGGAACCAAATGGATCCATGGACCCTCTCTCTCTCTCGGATTAACAAAAAAAGCCAAAATGTCTCTTTTAAGCCACCTGCTCATATTGAACATAATTCCTAAATAAATTAAAAGAGTCATATTTTGTGGTTGCCACTGCGTGGTCCTTGGTGAAAGACATGTTATCTAGTTGGAATGAAAACAGAGGTGCACCACCGGAAGTGGAGGGCTGAGGGCATGGTCCAAACATAGGTCTGGTTAATCCCACCCCCCCCCCCCCCCTCCAGAGTCAAATGCAAAAGTGAAAAACGCTGGGGGCGCTGTTTTTCCTTTTTATTTGACGATGGGTTCCCAGATTGCTAGTGACTTTACATAATGTGTTTTGTTTGCTGTGTTTGTGATCCTCATCAGTTAGAGAAGCCAATACATTGTTTCTTATTCAATTAGTCAAATTCATCAACAACTGTCTCTGAGTCTGAGAAGAAAGACACACCAGCTGCTTCGACAGTCAGGTAACACAGAAACACAAATATTACTGCGTACAAAACAACAGCACTATGATAGAAAACATTTGATTGGCTATCCAACTCAACTTCTCAGCCTGTGTGTAAAGCAATTGTGTATTATGTCTTAAGTGGTCAAAGGTGCGTGGCGATGTTTGACTCTGAGGCAGAGCACGACCACGTCTCCCTGGCAGAGCTGACCTTCTGCCAGGGAGACGTGATCACAGTGCAGGAGTACGGGAGTGTAAAGATAATCCAGGATCCTCCGCCTCCATCCCCAACTCAACAGCAGGCACTGCCCACCAAGATAGCACTGCCTGGTGAGACCACCTGACATACTTAAAATCAATAGCTATAATTATACAGTAGGATCTATTTATCTCTCTACACATATGTGACTGGGTACAATGCTTTATGCCGCAAGTTGCCATTTTTCATATTATTAAAGTACAGAATATAAGCTTTCAAATTATGTATCATTCATTGAAATAGGAACATATTTTGAAGAAGATGTGCTCATTTGAATCTTGTTATCTATAATAGTGCAAACTGAGATAATCCCTTCTAAAAAATTGTCACTTCCACCACCTCTCAGCTCCAGGTAATGGGCGTGAACAATGGGTAATTTATTCAGCCTAGCCACTCCTCTAATCACTCCCCCATTGACACCCCATTGATATTTCAGTCAGCTGTCCACTCTATTTAGTGCCAGGGACCCCATACAGGATATGTGTTGTAAAAAATAGGCATATTAAATAATCATCATCATAATAGATTTAATAAAATATGTATTTGAAAATAGCAGATCTACAAGCTCACAATGCATGCTTGTAGATCGGCAATTTTCAAATAGCCAATGTAAGTAAATGTATTTATAAAATCCAGTGCTGGTGTTGTTCTGTGAGAGAAACAAGCTACGAGGTCTATGACAACAAGCCCAAAAGAAACGACCAGTTTCACCACTTGAGCCCTATTAAATCAGCTATTTTCAAAAAGAATCTTGAAAGCAAGCCCAAATAAGCAACACTGTCTAATGCATTGCATCCTCGTTAGCTCATCGTGACGTCTTTGCTATAAAATATTTGGCTTAACCCATGGCCACGGATGTTACAATTCACTTCGGGTGGGTCTAAGTACACGTATCTTCCGTATTGTTCAATAAAAAGCATTTTAATCCGATCGGCGGCCATTTTCTCATCGACTTATAATGTATCAGAGTGCAATACACCTCCTAACCGATACGGTCGCGTAGCTGAAAAAAAACGGAGACAATGGCCACCAATCAGATCAAAATGCTTTTTAATGAACAATACGGAAGATACGGGTACTTATGAGGGCCCGTACATAATTATAACATCCGTGGCCATGAGATAAGCACGTTATATTTGAAATCTGAATGTTTATGTAGATGTACGGGCTGTAAATTAAGAAAGTCCAAACACCAGGTTGCAGTTCAGGCAAGACACTAGCCACAACGAGCTAACGAGGCTATGCTATTTTATTATTTGTCAGCCTATTTTGCCATTCAAATGTAACCATTTAATGATTCTAAAAAGACTACCTTTTGCAATATAAACCTTCTTTAACATTCGAACTGTGTTAATATGAAAAAAAATGAAAAGCACAACAAAATAAAATCGATCTAAATGTACTATTTTATACTGATTGTCTCTGGCGACATGAGGCAGGGTTGACCAGTAGCGGTCACATACTGCAACAAAGTTTAGAAATAGGCCTATACAAAATGTTGAATATGTACACAAGTCTAATCATTTGATCACTTACAATACAGTTCATTTTGGTTCAGCACTAGCTTTATTGTGTTGTATTTTCATCAACTTTAAGCCCATTGTAGCTTGGGAGCTCACTCTAGGGATCAAGATCGATCCCGATCAACGATTGTTAATAGCACGCACGCACGCACGCACGCACGCACGCACGCACGCACGCACGCACGCACGCACGCACACACGCACACACACACACACGCACACACACACACACACACACACACACACACACACACACACACACACACACACACACACACACAGCCCAGGGGTCTTATTGTTCCCCTCCTTTTTCCCACAAAGTGTCACGTTGAAAAACATTGTGAGCTTGTAGACTTTCACCAGATGTTCACATATTTTCACAGAATGTTCACATATTGTCACAGAACGTTCATCTATTATGAGCTGTCCAGAATAGTGAGTCTAGGGTTGATGTGGTTAAACTAACATGTTCACACTGTGTCCATTTAACTCTTAGGTCTTACTGAATGGGGAGGGGCCACCTCCAAGTATGATGTAAGAAAAAAATGGCCGCTGTGTGAATATGGTTAATTGAGCTTACAGTGATATTTATGTACAATCATAAAACAATGTATCAGACCTCATGTCTTCTATACTCATCATGTGTAATGAATGTTTGTTTGTTGTTCTTCTGTAGAGAAGAAACAGTCTGGTCAGATGGAGATGAAGTCCATGGATCAGACATCAACACTTCCCTTTCTTCCTGGGGACAAGGTTATTATCGTTTTCTTAGTTTTTTCATTTACATACATTTTTTTTGTATTATATATATTTTTACTAGTTAATTAAAAAAAAATACATTATAGTGTTAGTTTTAGTGTTTTCATATAATATGGGGTATTTGTCAGAGGCAAGATTTAAAAATATCAGGGAAAAAATTAAATAAATGTTCACAGTTATAACTGGCAAAGCTACACAATTCGAAGATAGATTTCATGGTATGAAATTTAATTTACAAATGAATTTACAAAAACTAAAACTACACTTTTTCTGTATGGTTTTATTTAGATTTAGATGTTTTTTTGTCTTGTTTTTTAAATACACATTAATTCTTATCTGTGTGGCTTTTTTTAGGTTGAGTGCCATGTACTAGTGTGGCAAAGTGGTTAATACGGTAAATGTCCATGATTTAATTTCCTTTTCTCTTTTTTAGGGAACTACTCATCCCGATGTTGTCTCTGGGACTAAATTAAAAGAAGAGAAGAGGCGCTCTGTAAAGCAAAAAGGACGTCTCACAGCCTCCTCCTCCACAGCTGAAGAAGTGAAGCATAGTGAGATGGTAGACACTTTAGATCAGAAAACAGAAAAAAGCAGAGCAATGGTGTTCTTTGGAAGAATGTGGAAGCGCATGAGAGGAGTGACACATAGTGAGATTAAAAAAACTTCACATGAGAAGAACGAGTTAGATGTAGAAGAAGACAGAAGAAGAGTGAAGCATAGTGAGATAGAAGAAACTCCGGAGGAGACGAAAGAGTTGGATGAAGAAAGAGACAGAAGAAGAGTGAAGCATAGTGAGATAGAAGAAACTCCAGAGGAGACAAAAGAGTTGGATGAAGAAAGAGACAGAAGAAGAGTGAAGCATGATACAGAGATATCTGAGGAGAAATCTGAGGGGACTCTGTTTGACCCTCCCTCCACACCTGGCAATAACCCTCCCATTCAGTCCGAGTATCAACCCCACTTCTACCCACTGGATCCCATCAAGCATCCCTCAATCCCTGAAGCTCCTTCTCCATCTTCTAGCACATCCTCTGACTCCACTCTCAACAGACCCCACATGGCTTCTTCACAGAGAACACAAGACAGAAAGAGAGGAGAAGAAGAGTTGAAGGACACTGATCTTCCCTCATCAAACCTCCCTCTGCTTCCCTCTTCAACTTCAGATGAGTCTGATATTCCCTCTTCCCAAGATGCTCCACAGGAAGTAATTACACCCAACATGTATCCCTCTGTTGTTATAGTCTCCCCCATGTTATCTTCCTCATCCACATCACAACAGACCTCCCATGATTCCCCAGAAGAAATGATGTCAAGTGACACAGCCTGTGATTTGTCAACCACAGACCAGCCTGTTACAGAGTCACTGTCCTCTGTGCATCACTCAGTGGAGCTCCAAGATGCAACTGATCTAACTTCATGCTTTAGTGGTTTGAGGATAGAAGAATCCATCTCTCTGCCTTGTTCTCACAGCGTACCCTCACTGAGCCAAATTCCATGTTTAGAGAACAAGGCAGGGTTCAGAGCAAAGCGGTCCTACAGCGTAAATGATGTTACACTACTGAACAAAGCACAGAAAATTACACCTGATATCATTGTTGTAGAAAACGAGGAAAGCTACAGGATCCACTGCACCCAAGCAGGACTGTTCCAATGCAACGTGACCGACCTGGTGTTTAAGATGAAGACAGAGGGAGATGTGACTTACAGGACAGTCCCCTGGGGCCAAAGGCTTCTATACCAGCTTGACAAGAGGCCTGCAGGACCACTGTTTGACATCAAAGGTTCTCAGGGGTCTGTGTGTCAGTTACGCTTTCCACATTGTGAGATCCTCTCCATGGGTGGAGGCAAATCCTTGTCTGTTGTCCATGTGAAGGATGATGACAGCTTTGAGCTGATCAAACCCCATGTGATCACAGAAACTCACGTTATCATAAATGTAACTGGATTATCTATATATGGTATCATCATGAAGATGTTGTTCTGGCCCAGTCCTGTCCAAGCATTGGTGTCACTGTTTTATACACCACCGATTGATGAAGATGATGATCCAAGTTCCATCCTGAATGTGTTGCTGCTGCCAGGGAACGTTGCACGGCATGACATGCTGAAGGAAAGAAGGAGCATACGAGAAGAGATTTACATTGAAAAGCCTTCCTGTGAACTAATCCCAAACCATGAATACACCCTCTCCACTTTCCCTCAAGATGATTCCATCACAATTGAACCAAATAAGGCAAAATTTAAAGTTGATGAATCATCCTATCACAATTACATTTCAACTTTTGAAGTGACATTAGAGGCAAAGTCTAAGCATGTTAAGCTGCTTCTAAGACACAGTAACACCTCTGACTGTGCATGGGAACGCTGTGTAAAGCTTTCAGCTCCTTCTTTAAGAAAACAACAAGTTCAGCGCACACTGACTCTTCCAGTAGAAGACAGGCTGTTTTCTGTGCGGAGCAGCTTCATCAACAGCGTTTCAGATCCTGTCCTCATCAGTCTCCTGGACAAACTTTTAGAGAAGGGGGTGATTACCAAAGAAGAGTATGATACAGCCTACGTGGAGAAAGTGAAACAAGAAAAGGCACGTGTTGTCATCGACACAGTGAGGAACAAAGGAACTGCTGCAAGTTCAATCATGATATTGTTTCTCTGTGAAACCGACCCATTCCTCTCTGAACATCTTGGGTTGATTTTAAAACTGTAACAATGTACTTGAGTTGGACACGCTGAAGTTGGATTATTTTTCATAACATGATCATCCAGAGCAACTTCAAAGTAAACGAGCAATGACAGGTGCAATGCCTTGCTCAAGGACACTTCAACAGGGTGCCTGGCTACGGCATGGACACACATTGACTTTTTCAGAGATCAAACACAGGATGTTTCCACTACGACCTCAGGACACAAAGATATGACAAATGCCTTTAAAAATGTTTAATTCATGAAGTGGAATCATGTGTCTGACTTCTGTTTATTCAGACACCTGATGAAGGTCATGGACAATGTTAGGTGGAGTATCAAACAAAAGAGCAAAAGCGCACACCAGCAGTAAGGAGGTGCTGACCACTGGAATAGTAAACTAAAAAAGGGAAAGGAGAGGTCGCACAGACTCGCAGCCATGATGCAATAAACTTTTTTATTTATAAGTTACCAACGTTTCGACATATCATGTCTTCATCAGGGTATGAGAGGCATGTAAGAGCAGCTTGCTTATGTAGACTGTGGGACAAAAGGGGAGTCCTTGTAACAATTAATATATAGAGTTACAACAATACATTCAGTTAAGTATTGAAAAGAATAATAAAAAAGTGGACATATGAATACAGTAGCAATACATCCATGACAATCATAGAACCCAGGTCACAGAACCACAGGAGAGGAGAAGATCAAGTGTGGCAGAGACTAGTGTGACACGACTCCTGTGTGAGAGACCTCATACACATTGAGAGTGGATGCATATTATTAATTAAAAACACAATGGAGAATCCTAGGACCATGCTTCTTTACATCATTTGGCATCTAGGAAATAGGCACTGAAATTTCTTAGACTATTTTACAAATAGGTAGAGGGAAATAAGTCCAGGCCAAATAGGCTGCTGGACATGAAGCTCTACCCACCATCATAAGAAGGGTCTCAGGTCGAAATCAATGTTAAGACCATTAGGGGCTAAAGTGTTTAAGGAATGAATCCACCATGCTTCTCTTTTCAATAGAGAGTTGTCGAAGTCACCTCCTCTTCTAGGTGTGGGCAACTTCTCTATACCTAGGTAGCGGAGAGAGGAGATTGAATGACCAGCTTCAACAAAATGCGCTGCAACAGGGTATAGCATATTTTTACATCTAATAGAGCTGCGGTGTTCTGCTATACGTGTCTTGAGGGCACGCATAGTTTTGCCAACATAATATTTGCCACAGGGGCAATAAATCACGTAGATCACACCTTTGGTATTGCATGAGATTATGCCTTTAATAGGAAACACTTTGCCAGAGTGGGGGTGATTAAAAAAAGTAGTTTTAAAAGTACTATTGCACTGTGCGCACGTGCCACATTTGTAGTTCCCGTCTGGGATAGGGCTGAGAGTGCGCTGTGATATAGTAACTGGTGGGGGGAGATCAGAGTGGACTAGCATGTCTCTTACATTTCTACCCCTGGAAAAAAACATTCTAGGTGGATCAGGAAACACATTCTGAAGCTGTGGGTCAGATTTTAAAATGTGCCAGTGTTTGTTTGGAATGGGTTTGATGCATTCAGCAGCTCTGGAGTATTTCGTAATAAACAAAGGAATTGTTTTCTTATTGTTTTTGGGGACCTCTATAAGGAGGTCCGCTCTAGGTCTCTGCTTAATTCTGTCAGCAGCTGTTTTTCCAGGTACCCCACAAATAGACTGGCAAAGTTGCAAGACATGTTAGAGCCCATAGGGCCACACCTTTTTTCTGCAGATAGGTGGAGTATGTGAACACATACTAGTCACCAGCAGTATGTTTATAGGTAGGGAGCCCCATGTCAAGGGTTTTCCTGCATTACCTGCTATTGAAATACAGTACAGCAAAATGTAAATACATGAGTCTATGGGCCTTAACAAGAGATAAGACCCACACACACACACACAAAGGGGTTTTGAGCGTTGTATGTTTGGGCAACGCATGCGGATGTTCTCTCATGAGAAGCAAGAGGATGCCTGCTAAAAGCCATTCTACTCCCTGCTCCCCCTGACACAGGGAGGTTCACAGTACCACTATTGTTTAGACCTGGTCTCTTCACTCTGGTTTGCACTAAACCCAGACCATATCTTCAACACAGTCTACTGGAAAAGAGGAGTTATGGTACAAATACCATGAGCTGTTCTGAGAGAGGTCCATGTCCCTCTGGCTTCCTCACCACTAGCATATATATCATGATAAGAAGACATCTGTACCACCTACTCCCTGTTACATCCTGACAGGACGTCTGGAGATGCATACAATGTACAATAGACCTTTTGAGTATGCACAGTGGACACATAGCCATTATTAAACACCTGTAGAATATACAATCGTATTAAACTGTTCAAATCTAATTTCCTTTCATATTCATTGGCTATCTCGTCCTCTTTGCACTAAAACAATCTAAAACAATCAAAAACGGAAAGACAGAAGTCAGCACATTTTGGATTCTCTACTGGAATATGCTTTCTTGGACATTCTACAAGACGCTATGAGAATTTGTCAAAAAAAAAAAAAACAGAAATTTCATGGGCATGTGGCGAATATATTAAAGGACGACTTCACCACTTTTCAACATATCTTCATATAATAGGTCCTCACTAATGCTCATGACAAAATGGTAAAAAAAAATTCTAATCAGTCTGTGTCTCAGAGGAGGGCTGTAGACAGTTCAGAAACCCGTCTACCAGTGACATCATCGATGGGGAATCCAAGCTAATAGAAACCGCAGGCTTTGTATTCCTGGAAAGTTGCAATGCAATAATAGATCCCATTGTTCTCGCCTTAATAAAAATCGGAATAAAAAAATTATAATCTTTTTGGAAAAAAAAATCCTGCCTAACGATGATGTCACTGGTAGACGGGTTTCTGGACTGTCCACAGCCCTCCTATGAGACACAGACCAAGTAGAAAAAAATGGTATCATTTTATCATGAGCATTAGTGAGGACCTATTATATGAAGATATGTTGAAAAGTGGTGAAGTCTCCACAGGACCTTTAAAGTGATCATGGACTCTAGATTATTATGTAAACTGGGCTTTTGATGCTCAAGGAATACAGACTGTTGGATTTCTATTACAACTATTGTCAACCAGAATTCTAAGACAATATTTCTCCTGGATGCAATATATTTCATCCTGGACCCCTGGAATCCTCTATATAGATTATTATAGAGTATACTACAAAGTATTTTAGAATTTAGGAATGAAATTGTTGCTGATATTTCAAAAGTTCCTGTAATCAATGATTCTGTATTTTCAAGTAAAACCTTTATTTGTTCTTTATCAAGACTCTACTTTCCTTCTTTTCTATTCCGCCCTTGATGTGTGTAAATGTGAACGGTGGTGAGTAAATCTATTTACTCAATGTACTGTACAGCTAAGTTGTAAATTTAACTTAAATTGTTATTCATACGTTTTTCAGAAAACTGTTAGTATTTAGAAGACATTTGTAGAATCGGCCTCAGGTCTTACCTGAGGCCGATTTCTTTAGATTTCTTTGGCAATTAAAAAAATAGCAGATCTACAAGCTCATAGGGTGCTGCGCTATGAGCTTGTAGATCTGCTATTTTCTGAAAAATCATGAAAATGTGTGCAAATCTTTGAATATATATTTTTAAAGTGAACATTTGTAACTCAAATCTTTGCTTCTT
The DNA here is from genome assembly GCF_963454915.1 of Gymnoscopelus microlampas. Taxonomy (NCBI): domain Eukaryota; kingdom Metazoa; phylum Chordata; class Actinopteri; order Myctophiformes; family Myctophidae; genus Gymnoscopelus; species Gymnoscopelus microlampas. Next base: position 5,059,796 of record NC_139939.1, on the reverse strand, counting down.
GGGGAGGGGTCCCTGGAACAAATCATGTTGAGATGGGGGTCTGTGGCCAAATATTTGCTTTAAAATGTTCACTTTAAAAATATATATATATTCAAAGATTTGCACAAATTGACAAGATTTTTCATAAAATAGCAGATCTACAAGCTCATAGCGCGGCACTCTGTGCCGCGCTATGAGCTTGTTATGAGCTTGCTATGAGCCCTGTACATAGCAACAACAACTCTAAAAGGGGTTCCTGTCCTGAAAGGTAGAGTTACAAATAGGGGTTCCAGCATGGGTTAAATGGGTTAATATGTATTTGGCCGCACTCGTCCATCTGAACATATACTTTGTGCCAGGGACCCCCATACAAGATCGGTGTTGTTAAAATGTATTACAAATATCCACATTTCTTTTCAAGATTTCTTTAAAAATATCAGATCTACAGACTCACGCTCTATTTTTGATCAGCTGTATAATCTACGTATACATTAGGTTAAAGCGGTCACGCTGATTTAGATGCTTTATTAACTCATTTAGTTTCCCCCTGGAAAACCTTTAAGGACCCCCGGTGGTCCCCCGGACCACACTTTGAGGACCACTGAGGCTTTATCCTTTTGCTTTTTATATGAAATATCAGAGAGACTAGTAAGATATGATGGAAGATGATTCTGAACATAATTTGCTAGTTTGACGTCTTCAAATGCTCTAGTGTAGCCTGACGGCGCGTTGCGGGTTCGAATCCCGATCCTGACAACCTTTTCTGCGTGTCACTCCCTCTCTCTCCCTGTTTCCTGTCCATCTTCACTATCTCCTATCAAAAAAAGACCCAAAAATAATACTAAATATAGCTGAAAGCAGCGATAATACGGGGCCAGCGATTGCAGAGAGAAGAAAGAAAGAAGCAATGATAAGTAATATGCACAATAAGCCATAGAAACATAGAAGACTGAACTTGAGAGAAAGAAGACCATGCAATTAACAAATGAGCATTTTAACGCATAACCCTAACCTCAGTAAAACTATGCCTTCCCCTAACCTCAAGAAATACTATGCATAAGCCTACAAATGCTAAATCATGATCGCTTCAACAGATCGTCGGGGACGGGGATTGAACCGGTGACCTCCGGACTACAAGGCTGCCTTTCTTCTCATTGAGCTAGAGATATGATACTCTGGTAGTGTCTGTTCATATTTATAAGTGATTCCGTCCCTGACGGACCAGGGGCCTGTTCCTCAAAAGGTGAATAAACTTAAGCCAAATCCAGACTTGACAAAGTCGGGTCCATATAAGCCTTGTTTATTCCGTTCCTCGAACGCCAAGCCAGGCTGAAAAGGAGCGACTTTGTCGAGCTAGACCTTGTCAAGCCAGGCTGTGTCGAGCCAGGATAATGAAGCCAGGCTTCACGTATTTCTATAAAAAGACCATGAAAGTCGATAGCAGAATCCTTGAACTTGACCAATCATGGAGCCTAAAACCAGAGCGGCGTTCTTCTCTGTGGCTGAACAGCAGCACTACAGCAGCTCATGGAATCATACAAGGAAGTAAAATGTATAAAGCAATAAAGGAAACGCGACCGCAATAAATAGATCCAGGGAGAAAGCGTGAAGTGTGTGTGTGTGTGTGTGAGAGAGTGTTTGCGACGGGACGGGACGGGGGTCGGGTGGGCAACGGAAGGCCCGGGGACGGGGGTTGACTGCGACGGGACCCCCGGGGAGGGGGGGAGGGGGGGGGTTGACCGCGACGGGACGCACGGGGTGGGGGGGTGACCACGACGGGGGCCGTGACGGGACGCACGGAGAGGGGGGGGGGGGGGGGGGGGGGGGGTTGACGCGCAATAACCAGGGGTGCACATAACTTTTTAGGTCTGGTACGCAGAAGAGCACCTGGACATGTGCAGGGGGGTTCAGCCCGGACAGTTTTGTCAACGGGGGGGGGGGGGGGGGGGGGGGTTCAGCACGGTGCCCACCGGACAGTTTTGTCAACGGGGCTCTGCTTCTAAATTCCGCCGATTTTCGCCGTTTCTTTAAGGACGCTCTGCTTCTAAATTCCGCCGATTTTCGCCGTTTCTTTTTCTCACGCTGTTAGATAAAGCCCCCAAGGTTGGTGCCCTGTGCTGCTGCGCTGATTTTATCCGCCAGATTGGGACGTTCACGGCACGGTGCGTTCATCATCGGTGACGAGTGCCTCTAACAGCCGCTGCTGGCTGCGTGCATGCAGCGAGGCAATGCGAGGCGATGCGAGGCAACGCGAGTCATATCTCTACCCCTGTGCCTAATGGCTGTACATGGGCCGACGGGTGCTTAGAGTGATTGTGTGAGTGTGGCTTCAGGAAGTAAATTCCTAGCCTCGATCTCCAGGCTTTTATTTTTTATTTTTGCTAAAAAATAAAAGCTTGGAAATTCCTGTCCCAGCTGTTGGTGCGCAAAAGCGCCTCGCGTCGCCTGATGTGGTGCGCATTTTTTATTTTGGGTGCGCATGCGCACCTGCGCACCAGTTATGTGCACCCCTGGCAATAACCCTACATTTGCAAGACCACTTTGGTAGAGGTTTGGGTTGTGTAGTTACCTTGCCATCATGATGTAACTCCAAAGGTGGACAAGAAATAAAAAAATATTTCTCCATTGACTAGAAATTGATCATTTCAAATATGCTCCTCACTTACAGTCAGTGAAGAGGCTCTTTTAAACCCGTAACTAATAATTACTAATACTAATAATTATATTATATTATATTATATATATATATATAGTCAGATATTTTTTTATAATATTCAAAAAATCTGTAATATATTATCAAACATCTAACAACAATATGAACTATTTCAGTAATATAATTAAATTGATTATATCTTACTTTATTGATTTCATTTTATTTGAATGCAGGGTCATTCAAATGAGTCCATACAAACACATGTGTTGAATTAACTGTGGAAAAACCTGAAGAACAAAGGCACTGGATTAAGTAAACTTGGCTGTTAGCCTGCTCCTGACCAGGCTAACTTCACAGATAAATTGCCATGGTAACTAAGGTAGGCTTGCTTCAATTCTCTTTTGAGGAATCAGGTCATGGCTAAACTTAGCCAGGGTGAACTGGCTAAACTAATCTTCAAGCTTATTAAGCTTTTGAGGAACCGATTCAGCCCTAATCCTGGCTACATTAAGCCAGGATAGGTGTTAAACCAGGCTTAAGCTCTAATTCCCTTTTGAGGAACAGGCCTCTGGCCTCTGTTTTGCTAACTACTCTAGATCAATGGTTCCCTAACCATCTACCGATAGAGAAATTGTACGTCTCCTCGGAACAGAAACTAGTGAAAGTAGTCGATCTACAAGCTCACAAAACGTTGCTATCTGAAAAGTTGTGAGATTGTAGATCGGCTATTTTCAGAATGAAGTATATCATACATTGTAAGCATTTCAGGTCATCCTTAACAATTGCATATGCATTAATTGACGCAATCAATTCAAAGAAATGTGAGTCTGCATGTATGTGATAGGGGCAGATGAATAATTGTCATAAAACTGCAATATTCATTGTGTTAAGATTTGATGGGATATGTCCTCATTTGTATGCAATACTGTGTTCCATGTATGATGTGCAATGCTATGATTGTGCCACAGTGAGGCGTCAAGGTACAAGGTATAGGATGCATGCCTGCCTCCTATAGCCTAATCACGTCTATATGATTACCACCTGTGTGTGGACAGTTCATGTTCAGGAGTGGAGTCTGCACCGTGAGACTGATGAGTGCAGCTCTTATAATAAAATATGCCAGGCTTGGCTAAATGGATTACATCTCCGTATTTTCTCCGAATGCAACGTTAAGCTGCAGAACTAAGCATAACTTAACAGGTTATGGGCCCAGGAGTCGTTCGGAAGAGAAGTTTGTCGGTTTCCACCGTGCAGTAGCACAACGAACAGCGTGCTAACGGGTTGCTAAGCTAGCAAGGAGAGCAAGCTAGCATCATGGATCAACGAGGAACAAGCAGGTTGTCTCGACTGGCGTTCGACGGAGATGAGACCAAATATGAGATTTGGGAGACTAAAATGTTGGGACATTTTCATTTAATTGGACTAAAACACACGGTCCTGGGAGAACCGAGGACTGAAGCTGAAAGAGAGGCAGACGAGAAGAAAAATGCCGACGCGTATGCCGAGATGATTCTACTATTGGACGACAAGAGCCTCTCATTAATTATGAGGGATGCTGCCGACGATGGAAGAAAGGCTCTAAAAATATTAAGAGAGTATTATGCCGGGAAGGGAAAACCCCGGATAATCAACCTTTACACCATGCTAACATCGCTCCAGAAAGCGGACGACGAAAGTGTAATGGACTACATCATCAGAGCAGAAACAGCCATCACTGCCCTGCGAAATGCAGGTGAGACGTTGGGAGATGGTCTACTAGTAGCAATGATCTTAAAAGGACTGCCTGTGAGTTTTAAGCCATTCGCAATTCATGTGGCACATACAAATGATAACATCACATTTGCGGAATTCAAGACTAAGCTACGAAGTTTTGAAGAAACAGAGAAGACAAACGCAGCTGAGTCGGGAGACAGTGTGATGAAGACCCAGGGGAGAACCGGGCGGCGACCCGCGAAGACAAACGCACGTGAGAAGACACAAAAAGAAGACACAGAGATGGTGTGCTTCAAGTGTGGCACAAAAGGTCACCGAGCGAGAGACTGTCGACAGAAGACATGGTGTAGTCGATGCAGAAGCGACACACACAAAGACGCCACATGTAGGCGTAAGGATAATGACATTAAGGACAAAAGGGATGGCGCGTGCAAAGTCACAGAAGCAGATGACAGCGCCGACTTCGCGTTCAAGTTGAGGGACGGGGAGAAGCAGCCGGCGAGCGGCATCCAGGAGAGGGGCCTGATGGTGGACACGGGGGCCACATCACATATCATCACCGACGTGACTCAGTTCAACGACGCTGAGAGACGCTTTATTCATACCGTCGTACCCCCAGAGTATCTTCTCGGTAAAGGCGGCGACTACCAGCGGGGCTACGGTTGTCTTTAAAGAAGAGGATGATGCACTGATAACCAGAGACGGTACCAGATTTGACATACATGTATATGGCAAGCTGTATTATTTGCATGCTGAGGGTGAGTCTAATGACAAATGTAATGCATGTCATGACATTCAGACATGGCATGAGATATTAGGCCACTGTAATTATGACGATGTTATAAAATTGCAGAATGTGGTTGAGGGTATGCAGATCAAGGGCAAAGCAGTTAGGCCCGAACATGAGTGTGAGGTGTGTATTCAGGGAAAGTTTGCCCAAACGAGGAATAGAGACCCTGATACCAGAGCAGAGGCTCCCTTACAGATGGTGCATACAGACCTAGCAGGTCCTGTAGCCACAGAGTCAACAGATGGATACAAATATGCGCTGTCGTTCACTGACGATTACTCGAGCGCAGTGTTCGTATATTTTCTAAAGAAGAAAAGCGACACAGTACAAGCTACGGAAAAGTTCCTAGCAGATGTATCCCCTTATGGGAAAGTGATGTGCATGAGATCCGATAACGGAACCGAGTATACATGCAATGATTTTCAAACACTGATGAGGAAAAACAAAATCAGACATGAAACGTCAGCTCCGTATTCCCCGCACCAGAACGGGACCGCTGAGAGGGGTTGGCGTACTCTTTTTGAGATGGGTAGGTGCATGCTTGTTGAAAGCAAGCTACCAAAACAATTATGGCATTATGCAATACAAACAGCAGCAGTGGTACGCAACAGATGCTTTAACAGGCGTACAGGGCAGACCCCTTACCAGCTGCTGACAGGCAAGAAGGCTAATGTATCAAAAATGCAGAAATTTGGGTCTGTGTGCTACACGTACAAACAGGATAAGGGAAAACTGGATTCCAGGTGTGACCAGGGGTGTTTTGTGGGATATGACAAGAACAGCCCGGCATATTTGGTCACCCAGACACAAATAAAGTGCTAAAACACAGGCTAGTGAAGTTTGTAAGCAGGGTAGCTGTAGAGAAACAGACACAGACAGGTGAGACAGACTCAAATGATGGTTATGACCATATGAGACAGCCTAGGACTAGCGAGACCACGCAGGAGGTCAATAGGAGAGCGGAGAATGCTCAAGAGCCAAGTGTAAGGAGTAGAAGTACACATAGTGCTAGTCCAGATGCAGTTATGAGGCCTAATAATCATAACCAAACACAACAAAGTGTGACAGGTGATGAACCTGAGAGTAGGAGGTATCCAACTAGAGAAAGGAAGAAACCTAGTCACTTAGATGACTTCGTAGATGAAGACAGTGATAGTGATGGGGTTCATACCACAGTAGACTACTGCTACAGAGCAGTATATGGTGTTCCACAGACTTTTGGGGAGGCTATGAGGTCGGCTAACTCAAAAGAGTGGGTAAAAGCCATGGATGAGGAGGTCCACTCATTAAATGAGAACAAGACATTTACCACAACAACCCTGCCAATAGGCAAGAAAACAGTGGGGGGTAAATGGGTCTACTCCATCAAGAGTGATGTAGATGGAAGAGACAAGTACAAAGCACGGTTTGTGGCCAAGGGTTACAGCCAGGTAATGGGAATAGACTATGGGGAGACGTTTTCACCCACAGCAAACCTGACTAGTGTAAGGGTGGTGTTACAAAAGGCAGCGCAGGAGAACCTGCTTCTACACCAGATGGACGTGAAAACAGCGTATTTGCACGCTCCCATAGACTATGATATATACATCAAACCACCAGAGGGTTATGAAGAGAAAGATGATGGTCTAGTGTATAAGCTTGAAAAATCACTTTATGGTCTCAAACAATCAGGGCGCAATTGGAATAGAATCTTGCACGATTGTTTAACTGAAAATGGGTTCACTCAAAATGCAGCCGACCACTGTGTTTATGCCAAAGAGTCAAAAGACAAAAAGGTGATCATAATCATATGGGTCGATGACTTGATCATTGCAGCCAGCAATGAGAACATTTTGAGAGAGGTGAAAGAGATGCTCGCAGGAAAGTTTAAAATGAAAGATCTTGGCAGACTGAAACATTTTCTGGGTATCGATTTCAGCCAATCTGATGGATGTGTAACCATGTCACAGGAGAAGTACACTAACAAGATACTACAGCGTTTTAATATGGAAAACTGTAGAACCAGAGAAACGCCCTGTGATCAGAAACTAGAATATTCTGAGGATGCAGTAAAAATGGATGATGTCAGAATGTACAGGGAGGCTGTAGGAAGCGTTATATACCTAACCACTTGTACCAGACCAGATTTAAGCTTTGTGGTAAGCAGGTTATCACAGTATTTTGCTGAGCCTACAGAAGAGCAGTGGGTTACTGTGAAACATGTTTTAAGATATCTCAAAGGTACTTCTGAGAAAGGGTTAAGTTTCAAAAGAAACAGTGAGAAGCTAGGTATACAGGCCTACAGGGATGCTGACTGGGCGTATGATGTCAGCGACAGGCGCAGTACCACAGGATACTGTGTGAGTCTTAGTAATAACAGTTCTCTAGTGTCTTGGAAAACTAGAAAACAGCCCACAGTAGCGCTCTCAACATGTGAGGCGGAGTACATGGCACTGGCTTCAACCATTCAGGAGTGTCTATATCTAGAACAGTTACTAGAAGGTATCGATAACTACAAGTACACACAAACTGTAGTACATGAGGATAATCAGGGAACGATTGCTCTTGCCAAAAACCCTGTAAACAGACAGAGGAGTAAGCATGTGGACATAAAGTACCACTTTATCAGATCCACTGTGAGTGAGGGGAGAGTCATTCTGATGTATTGTCCTACAGATGATATGATTGCTGATATAATGACGAAACCTGTAACTAAATTAAAACTGAAGAAGTTTGGTGCTGTTATTTTTGGAGTTTGAAATGTGTAAGAGCGGTTCACATTCACTCTGTATGTTTTTGTTTTGTTTTTGTTTAAGATTATAACAACCTGAGAACAAGTGGGGGTGTTAAGATTTGATGGGATATGTCCTCATTTGTATGCAATACTGTGTTCCATGTATGATGTGCAATGCTATGATTGTGCCACAGTGAGGCGTCAAGGTACAAGGTATAGGATGCATGCCTGCCTCCTATAGCCTAATCACGTCTATATGATTACCACCTGTGTGTGGACAGTTCATGTTCAGGAGTGGAGTCTGCACCGTGAGACTGATGAGTGCAGCTCTTATAATAAAATATGCCAGGCTTGGCTAAATGTGACTGGGTACAGTGCTTTATGCCGCATGTTGGCATTTTTCATTTTTGATTTTTTTACATATTATTAAAGTACAGAATATAGGCTTTCATATGATGTATCATTCATTGAAATCGGAACATATTTGAAGAAGATGTGTTCATTTGAATCTGGTGAACTGTAATAGTGCAAACTGAGATAATCCCTCCTAAAGAATTGTCACTTCAGAGGACCTCTCAGCTCCAGGTAATGGGCGTGAACAATGGGTAATTTATTCAGCCTAGCCACTCCTCTAATCACTCCCCCATTGACACCTTTCAGCAGTCCACTCTGTTTAGTGCCAGGGACCCCCATAGAGGATCTGTGTTCTAAAAAATAGGCATAAGTAATCATCATCATAATAGATTTAATAACATATTTATTTAAAAATAGCAGATCTACAAGCTCACAATGCATGCTTGTAGATCGGCAATTTTCAAATAGCCAATGTAAGTCAATGTATTGATAAAATCCAGTTGCTGGTGTTGTTCTGTGAGAGAAAGCTATGAAGTCTATGAAAACAAGCCCAAAAGAAACGACCAGTTTCACCACTTGAGCCCTATTAAATCAGCTATTTTCAAAAAGAATCTTGAAAGCAAGCCCAAATAAGCAGTGGTGGAAAAAGTACTCAAATTCTCTACTTAAGTAAAAGTACCAATAATACTGCAATATAAAAATACTCTGTTAAAAGTAAAAGTCCAGAATTCAAAATGTACTTGAGTAAAAGTACAAAATTATTGGCATCAAAATGTACTGAAAGTACCAAAAGTAAAAGTACTAAATTGTAAATAGCAGATCTACAAGCTCACAATGCGTCGCACCGCTTAAGTACAGTAGGCTACGTGAGTAAATGTACTTAGTTACTTTCCACCACTGCAAACAACTTCACGTCGTCGTGACGTGACGTCTTTGTTGAACTGCAACATGGCGTTTGCACTTTGTTCATTTACAGCCTGTACATCTACATAAACGTTCGGATTTAAAATATAAAGTGCTTACATTATGGCCACGGATGTTACACTTGATTTCGGGTGGGTGTAAGTATCTGTATCTTCCGTATTGTTCAATAAAAGGCAATTTGATCCGATCGGCGGCCATTTTCTCATAGAGTTATAATGTATCAGAGTGCAATACACCTCCCAACCGATGCGGTCGCGTAGTTGAAAGCAAATGGATAAAATGGCCACCGATCATATTAAAATGCTTTTTATTGAACAATACAGAAGATACGTGTACTTATGTGGGCCCGTACATAATTGTAACATCCGTGGCCATGGGTTAAGCACTTTATATTTGAAATCTGAACGTTTATGTAGATGTACGGACTGTAGTTCAGGCAAGACACTCGCCACTACGAGCTAACGAGGCTATGCTATCTAGCCTCGCTACACGTGGAATACAAACGACGAGCGTCGAGCGGCCTGTTTAGCTAAAAGGTTGGTATAGCTCAAAATGGGGGGGGGGGGGGGGTCATCAAACAAACGGAGGAAAATGAATGAATAAGAATAATCCTTTCTGATGAGCAGATCAGAGCAACTTTCGCTATGCACGGTCCTAAAGTTAAACAACAACACCAGTGTTGCCAGATTCTATGAGAGAAATAAGCAACCAGGTCTAGGAAAAAAAGCCCAAAATAAGCGACTATGGGCCACATGAGCATTTTAACCCTCCTTATTGTATACATCAGCTATTTGAAAATAGCAGATCTACAAGCTCGACGCGTTGTGAGCTTGTAGATCAGCTATTTTCAAATATTTAGTACTTTTACTTTGGTACTTTAAGTACATTTTGATGCCAATACTTTTGTGCTTTTACTCAAGTAAATGTTGAATTCTGGACTTTTACTTGTAACAGAGTATTTTTATATTGCAGCATTGGTAATTTTACTTAAGTAGAGACTTGGAGTACTTTTTCCACCACTGGAGCTTATACTTATAGATCTGCTATTTTCAAATAAAATCTTGGGGGCTAACTTATAATAACAATACCTGGCAACACTGGCTCTTGCGCGCTCAGACCATCGGCTCAGGCAGTGAAACCGGAGTACAATGCCTAGCTAGCGACCAATCGAAACCACTATGCTAAATCTCGGCCAAGGGTCTCTCCACCCCCAAATACACAGACAAACTCGCAAAAAAGCAGCCTACTTTGCTATACTAATGTAACCATTTAAGGATTCTAAAACGACTAGCTTTTGCATTACAAGCCTTCTTCAACATTCGAACTGTGTTAATATGAAAAAAAACGAAAAACACAAAAAAAAAAAATCGATCTAAATGTTCCATTATCTACTGATTGTCACCTGGCGACATGAGGCACTTTTGACCAGTAGCAGTCACAAATGGATTACATCTCCGTATTTTCTCCGAATGCAACGTTAAGCTGCAGAACTAAGCATAACTTAACACATCGGCTCATTAAAGCTTAATTTTTTCACTTATGGAAAATCTGCTACACCGTTGAGTTGGCATAGGTCCAAAGTTCATGTGGAAAAAGTTTCATGCAGATTACTCAAAAATCCCAGGAGGAGATATGTTTTAACTGTTTTTCATATAATATGAAATGGTGGGAGATCTAAAGGTCAGAGGTCAAAAGTCAGAGTGTGAAAGTTGTTCATCATGAGTAGACGCATATGTGTATTGAAGTTTTATGGCTGTAGGTCAAACAGGGCATGAGTTGTACCTGTTCAAAGTTGGCATTTTCAATTGAGTGCTATAGCGCCACCTTTTGACGAAAGATTGTGAGATTTATTTCTTGATAGTTTTTCATGACCATCTATCATATGGCCGAGTTTTGTAAAAAGCGCATGCACGGTTCAGCCAGAACTGCGAAAAGTGGCAGAAGGAGAAGAAACAAAATAATGCCAATGTCAAAACGGGTCCATGCTGGAAGCCTGGCCCTGTAATAACCATAAGTATCTGAAGGAAAGGGAAGGTGCTGGTGATTTACAAAGGGTTGTACTCTCTCTGGAGTGTCGGTCAGAACACAAGGAGGAGTCGGGATATAAAGTTCAACTATTTACTGAAGGCTTTAGGCCATACATGGGCAACTGGCGGCCCGGAGGCCACATGCGCCCCCCACCTTCACTCAATGCGGCCCGCAGGTTAATATCAGAATACTGATATATTATTGATTTCAGCTGTTATGATTCCATACATGCAAACATGACCCGCTTTAATTACTTCAGTCTATATTATAGTATCTTAATGACTAGTATTAACTTTCTATTGTCTTTTTTATGTCCAATGTATTTGTATTTAAGTTCATACAGTTAACATAAGTATAACTAAATGCATTTGAAATGAAATAAAAATGTTACTTTTCAGGATTCCAATTAAAAAATATAGCTGCAAGCAGCGATAATACGGGGCCAGTGAATAGAGAGAGAGAGAGACATGGAAACGGAATAGATTGAAGAGAGAGAGAGTGACATGGAAACAATAGATTGATGAGAGATAGAGATGGAAACATAATGGTTTGATTGGACATCTCAACCTACTGCCATTAACAGGATTCAAACTCTCAACCTTCAGACTAATAGGCTGCAACACTACCTATAGTGCTAAAGCGTTGTCCAGGCTGATATTGTCTGTTGAAGATCATAAACTCTTGCCTTCTTTCATGAACCAAGCCCCTGTTTCACTAACACTAAGATCACTCGTTCACAAACCATTTACCAATGAAGAAATTGCACATCTCCTCAGAACCAAAACTAGTGAAAGTAGCCGATCTACAAGCTCACAAACCATGAAAAGTTGTGAGATTGTAGATCAGCTATTTTCAGAATGAAGTATGTCATACGTTGAAAAAACGTACTCTCAAATAAGCATTTCAGGTTATCTTTACCATTTGCATATGTATTCATTGATACAGTCATGTTGTTTGCAATTCAACTTAAATTGAGTCTGCATCAAGTGAGGCTTGAACTGGCGACCTTGAGATTGTGAGGCATTCATTTAAGGGAGACGCCATTGGCCCAACAGACAAGTAACTGTGAAAAAGGAGATCACACAGATGATACAGTTTCACGCAAATAGTTGAAAAATCCTGGGTTTAAGTGTTTTTCAAACTGCTCAAAATTGCGGACAATCTAAGGGCGGAGCTTACTGGTCAAAGCGATAGATGTGTTCCTCATGAGTCAAGGCACAAGTGTAAGCAAGTGTCACGACTTTCGGCCAAACGAGGCATGACTTTTGCCTGTTTAGAGTTTGCATTTTCAAAAAATTGCTATAGCGCCCCCCTTCGGCCAATTGGAGTGAGATTGGTTTCAGTGATATTTGGAATGACTCTCTACATTACTGCAACGTTTCAAAGAAATGTGAGTCTTGCATGTATGTGTTAGGGGCAGATGAATAATTTTCATAAAACTGCAATAGTTAAAATCTATTTCCTCCTGGGATTTTTGAGTAATCTGTACAAAACATTTTACACATGAACTTAGGACCTTTGCCGACAAAACAAAAGCGGCGGATTTTCCATAAGTGAAAAAATGCAGAAGGTTTGAGCCAATGGCTGTTTTTCATATAATTCAAAATGGTGGGCGATCTAAAGGTCAGAGGTCAAAAGTCAGACCACGAAAGTTGTCGGGCATGAAGAGACGCATGTGTGTATCGAAGTTTCATGGTTGTAGGTCAAACAGGGCATGAGTTGTACCTGTTCAAAGTTGGCACTTTCAATTGAGTGCTATAGCGCCACCCTTTGACGAATGAGTGTGAGAATTATTTCTTGGTAGTTTTTCATGAGCATCTACCATATGGCCGAGTTTTGTAAAAAGCGTATGCACGGTTAAGCCAGAACTGGCAAAAACAAGTATTTTTCAAACTGCTCAAAATTGCGGAAAATCTAAGGGCGGAGCTTAATGGTCAAATCGATACGTGTGTTCCTCATGAGTCAAGGCACATGTGTAAGCAAGTTTCACGACTTTCGGCCAAACGAGGCATGACTTATGCCTGTTTAAAGTCTGCCTTTTCAAAAAATTGCTATAGCGCCCCCTTTTGGCCAATTGGAGTAAGATTGGTTTCAGTGATATTTGGAATGACCCTGTACATTTCTGCAAAGTTTCAAAGAAATGTGAGTCTGCATGTATGTTTTAGGCACAGATGAATAATTTTCATAAAACTGTAATAGTTAAAATCTATCTCCTCCTGGGATTTTTGAGCAATCTGCACAAAACGTTTAACACTTGAACTTTGGACCACTGCCTACAAAAATTTCCAACGGATTTTCCATAAGTGAAAAAATGCAGAAGTTAGGAGCCAATGACTGTTTTTCATATAATTCAAAATGGTGGGTGATCTAAAGGTCAGAGGTCAAAAGTCAGACCATGAAAGTTGTCGGGCATGAAGAGACGCATGTGTGTATCGAAGTTTCATGGTTGTAGGTCAAACAGGGCATGAGTTGTACCTGTTCAAAGTTGGCACTTTCAATTGAGTGCTATAGCGACACCCTTTGACGAATGAGTGTGAGAATTATTTCTTGGTAGTTTTTCATGAGCATCTACCATATGGCCGAGTTTCGTAAAAAGCGACTGCACGGTTCAGCCAGAACTGCGTAAAGTGGCAGAAATGACAGAATACTGCCAATAACAAAACAGGTCCAGAGCTGAGCTCTGGCCCCGTAAATAGCAAAAATAGCAATTCTACAAGCTCAAAACGCGTCGCAGTGCGACACGTTTTGAGCTTGTAGATCGGCTATTTTTGCTACTTTTGTGTGACACATCACCCCTGCTTTATGCACACAGCATACAGATACACAGTGTACAGTTTGTGTGGTTTCTGAAATAAATCAGGAATATATACAATCAGGTGTGTATACTGTACTAAATATGACATCAGTCACAAATGGAACCATTTGTACACTCTCACAGTTAGACCCATAAGGGTCCATTTGGTTCCTATCCATCATTTAGCTGGGGACCCCCCCTGGAACCCCCTCAAGTACCCCTGGGGGTCCCCGGACCCCACTTTGAGAACCAATGCCCTAAACCTTAGAATGTTCCACACGGTGATGTGACCAACTTCCCTTAAACAGGAACAATTTACCAGAGGCAGTTTGTGTAAAAATAGAACATGACTTTATTAAACAACTATGTAATACATGGATTATTAACATATCAGGCAATAGTCAGTAAGGCAAAGATGTTAGCAAATAAAGTGACAAGTTACAGTTACTCTCCTAATAAGGAAGGGCGGGTCGGCCCGTACACACGGTACTACCAGGGTACTAATGGGGAAAGAGAAGGGGAACAGGCCTGGTACCAAACTCATGCAATAAAACATACTAATCAATACAAAAACATGCAGTGTCAGGGATAACATACACACCAATAAAACCAAAAGGTCCCACAGTGCAGTCCCAATAGAGGAATGGAAGGCGTGTGTAACAGGCCGGACCCGGCCTTGAACACGGTTACACTGTAACATAAGGAGAGGAGAGAAAAACAATTAAATTAAAATTAAAACCATGTCACTATGAAGGAAATCTAACATCTATGCCTAACGTACCTACTATATGCCTCAAATGAACAAACTCAAAATAAACAACAAATCAAAGTAGAACAGTGGAAAACAGTGGCTGGACTCACTGGTCCCTTTAAGGAAACAGACAAAACACATTTGTTTCCAGCCCTAGTATTTCAACATAATGCAAACACTGTATTCAAATCGTTAAAATGAACAAACAGCATAAATCTACTTTGCTTTGCAGTGAATGCACACAATGCAGCACAATGCAGGGACAAGGGCGGGGGACAATTCCAGCCCCACAGCTACAAGAAGAAGACAGTGATGTTACAAAACTAAAAATACATTAAAATACACAAAAAGGCAATGCATAGAATATATATGTTGTACCAGTATCTCCAGGTGTCTAGATACAGCACAGCAGTTAGTTCACTAGAGGTAACTTCATTTGTAAACTGAAATAAAATAAATACATTTGAATAAAATCGAATAAAACAACAATGTTAATACAAATTAAAGTGCTATAGGCATGGTAGCATCCATGTGCTCAAACAGTAGCGCCATGTGCTCAAAAAGACCAGCAGTAGCGCATGTGCTCAAACAAACAATAGGCTAGCAGTAGCAATTAGCTGCAACAAACAAAAGGGTAGCCTTACACATGGTTATGATGTGCTACACAAAGTTGAGCTTTGGCCTACCATGCGTTCTCCTTCACCCTTCATGAGAGGAAACACCATCTTCTGCAGCAGAGTCAAATGGTTCTCCACTGGGAGGAACTAGACTTTTATACTTCCTGGTCATGTGACTAGGTCAGGTGCAGTGGGTGCACCATTCACCTAGATTCCCACACTTATTTTACACTTAACTGCATGGTGGTGTTGCGCACTGAATAGCCATTCGATTGACACGCTCACTGAAGCTCACAATGCATTGCGATCTAACGCGTTGTGAACTTGTAGATCTTAAACAAGTCATAAACCAGACAGACGACAGAGGCCGACTCGAGGCAGACTAAAGCCTGGTTTGTACTTCATCGCATGGCGGTGTTGTGCACCGAACACAGCAGATCTACTATGAATGTATTCTAGACATTGTATTGTATTTTGAACTAATGTGACTGTGGTCTGCTATGATGTCACTCTGGCTTATTTGGGTCTTGTGTCCCAATGTTGTTTCAACCAGTGGTTCTCAAACATGTTCATGTCAAGGACCCCCCAGGACCCCCCTCTGTCTGTCTGTCTGTCTGTCTGTCTCGCCCCCCCTCCCTCCCTCTCTCTCTCTCTCTCTCTCTCTCTCTCTCTCTCTCTCTCTCTCTCTCTCTCTCTCTCTCTCTCTCTCTCTCCCTCCGTGTGTGTGTGTGTGTGTGTGTGTGTGTGTGTGTGTGTGTGTGTGTGTGTGTGTGTGTGTGTGTGTGTGTGTGTGTACACAAATGTTTCAGCATCAAAATATACTTTGAGTGCCAAAGTAAAAGTACTCAAAAAGTAATATGTAATATAATATATACTTGTATATATACTTATATACTTGATTCCAATTAATAAGTAATATAATATTATTACTTTTTAAAGGAGTAATATGAAATAAGTATTCTCCTGAGTATTATTGCCCAACATTCACTGTCCCTGAACAGTGTTGGTGCCAAGTTTAGAGCGGATCAGAGCAACGGTGCTCCTCACTGGTCTGCATGTTATTTTAGTGACGCCCACCCCTCCACATCCCTCCACCCTCCCCCACTCTCCACCTTCCACCCACCACTGGCTGGCTGACTGGGTGATTTATGAGCTAAACCTTAACTCCAAAAATAAGCAAGGTACTTGGTTCAGTGGTTCTGTTAAGTGGGGAGACGTTAAAACACCCTTAAATGAAAGTGACAGGAGTAAGTTTACAATTATTTATGAGCCTATGAAACTATCAGAATGAATTATCAAACAAACATAAAATATACGATACCAATAAATAACAGCGCACTGGATACAAAAATCTATCCCTAATCACAGAGTAATGATGCTCCAGAGAGGGCGATATTTCTGCACTGGAGCATCCTATCCCTATCCCAGCGATAGTATACATTCTCATAAAACATTATCAAATAGGTGTCGCTGTTGGTTGTCGAAGATGATCCATCCCGCTTCCTGCTGTTGTCACGCTGTTGGTAGCCTTGGCTTCTCCATCCTCCCCTGGAAGGCATCTGGATGGCTATACTTCCTTTGCTTTTTGTGTGCTGATAAGCTTTCTATGAGACCTATTGTCTATAATAAGTTGGCCAAGGTATATGGCATTTTTAGTTTCTATTTCCTGGCTGGGAACTAACACCCTGAATTCTACTGTGTAATTTTATGGCATTTTCATATCCATTTAAAGCTTTTAGTATATTACTATAAGAGTATTACAACAAGAGTATACGATTGTCATGACCTAATATTCATTTTTAGGCATCACTGGTGCCTGTATTTTCAGTGAGACATTCCTTTCAAAAAGGGAGTGAATGAGAGAGGGGAGAGACAGGGCCCCTTTCACTATGATCTCTCATCCTTGGTGAACACATTTTCTTTGAATAAGGTTATAATGACACAGTTAAACTAAAACTTTTAGTCATACTAATGATTAAAATATACGGCATATATACAGTACACAGTATAATAGTCTATATATCAATGTGTAGCTTAAGTGACTAGAATAGCTGAACTTAGAGCAGTTATATGTTTGAACAGCAGGATATAAACATGAGCCACTATAAAAAAATATCAAAACATCGACCAGGCCGTAGCTATAAATCAAAGGTCCTCTATTCTAGATGTATGTGTTAGTTCCCCCTTTTTTACTCTACAGTTTTCTACAGACACATTTATTATACTTCTAGACTTTAAATCTAATTTTCCTAACAGTTATAACAAATGTACCATTGGAAATGGACATGGAAGAGGTGAAGCGAGAGATCAGAGGCGGAAAGGTGATACAGGCCAAACGGCTACAAACCTATAAAGGTGGCACTAAAGCGGATAGCTTGTCCATATTGATAACGTTTGAGAAGGCACTGCCTGCTGAAGTAAGAATGGGCTGGATTAACTTCAAAGTGAGGGAGTTTATTCCACAACCACTAAGGTGCTTTAAATGCCAGAGAATGGGGCATACAGCAAACCAGTGTAAAGGGAGACAGAGGTGTGCAAAATCCGGAGGTGATCACGAATATGAGGAATGTAACAAGGATACTAAGTTGAAGTGTTGTAACTGCGGAGGCGAGCACAGCGCTGCTTATGCGGGATGTATAGTTATAAAGCAAGCCAAGGAAGTACAGAGATTCAAGACTATAAATAAAGTGTCATATGCAGAGGCAGCACGGAGTGTTGGAGTAGAGGGAAGGACACGAAGTAGGCCGATTGAGAGGGAAAGCCAGCATGATCAAGTAGAGGTACAGGGCCAAAGCAGCCAAGGTTACAGCCTCCCTAGCTACCAGGCCCCCAGGCTCCCCCACAGACAGGACAATAGCCCCCCCCCCCCCGCAGACAGTACAACAGCCCCCCCTCAGACAGGAGAACAGGCCCTCCAATAGCCAGGTTAACAGCCCTACTATTATGGATATGCACCCAGCACCAGCTTAATGACCAGGAAAGCCCAGCCAACTAAGGCCAGCGGATCAATGGCACAGCAACAGCCATGCACCCACAAGTGTAAAGTGAAGGATAATATCCTGATGGTAGACAAGAAATCTTCACTTCCCATCTTCACTTCCCATGCCGCCTGATCAACACGTGACCTGAGACTAGCGACGAGATCCACAAACTTGAGATCATCATCGAAGAAACTGAAGATAAAGATCATTTTTAAGAGCACGACTGGCCTCCTCTACACTCGACAATGAGCACCACAGCAAGCAACAGAGGACACTTGCTCAGGCTTTAAGCCCAAGTCCAGTTTGACACACAGTGAGCGCTTGGTGGAAGATGAACTTGCACAAAATTAGACTATTGTTATTCGACCTGCCGACAAAGGCGGAGCCACAGTGATCTTGTCTAAAGAGCAGTATATTTCTGAGTCTATAAGCGACAACTTATTATTAATTACCAAACGTTATGTGAAACCTTCTACTAATCCCGTACCAGTCATGCAAACCCAGTTCCATGACCTCCTAGTCAAGGCTAAAGAGGCCCAATGGATTTTGGATAAAAATTACTGTGTGTTGATTGTTCCTGCATTGTTCCTGTGTTATTCTCATGTCCCTATCTGTGTGGTGCTCGGGAACACACGTGTGTAGTTCTGGGTGTGTTTGCTACACTAATGGTGATTCACTAACGGTGCTTCTGCATCTCTCAGGCGTTCTGACATTATTTATGGACCTGTGTTTGTTTGTCAGTCTCGTACTTGCCCTGAACAAGACCAGTTGCTGGTCGAAACCTATTGGCTTTTAATACTTTTTGTAAACATGATTAAAGTACATAGATTTTACGCCTTCTCCTCCGTTATTTATTTGTTTAGCACATGAACGCCACACAAATAGTTAAGTTAAAACCTAAATAATTATTGAAACTTGTTGACCATATGAACGCCACACAAGTAGCCTACAATTCAGTCTTACCATCATGAAGATGCAGCCCGAATGATAATACAGTATGTGTCCTAGCTCTGTCACACTATAACTTAGAATAACGGATAAATGGAATAGAGAAGTGTAGGGAGTCAGACTACATACTCCGGTACAGTAGGTGGCGGTATGCACCTAAAAGCAAACGGTTGCGACCCGCCATAAAACCAAAGAAGAATATTAGCTGAGTTGACAGAACAGACGTTCTCGCTCATTCAGCTGGAAACAAGCCTTCAAACACGTTGGAAAAAAGCCTTGAAAGAACACGTTGGTGAGTGTTAGTTTTAGGAGCTACAGTAAAACTGCTTCAAAGCTGAACTGACTTCATTGTTCAACTTTATCAGTTAAAATCAGTGGTGGAAAGAGTACTAATTTATTTACTTGGCTTCGGCCGCACCTCGATTTCATCATACCTGGGTATGTATATATCCATATATATAGGGCCCTGATGAGATCAAAAATAGATTATGGGTGCTTTGTGTATGGTGCAGCAGCCGCGACACATTTAGGCAAAATAGACAGGGTACAAAATAAAGCACTAAGACTCTGCGCAGGTGCGATGAGAACGACACCGATAAAGGCATTACAGGTGGAGGTAGGAGAAGTTCCCCTAAACCTAAGAAGAGATAAGCTACTGCTCACATACTGGAGCCGATTACGTGGGTGTGGGAATGAAAACCCCACCAAAGGTGTAGTACAGGGATGCTGGGCGTACAGTAAATTCACAGCCAGAGGATTTGGATGGGTAGCAAATAACAAAGCCAAGGAATAGAAAATATCTATTTCAATTCACCTACACCGAAAAGTAGCATTCCCCCGTGGCTATTCCCAAGACCAAAAATAGACTTGAACATAGCAGATCTAAAGAAAGACTGGGATAATAACGAGAAAGGACAAAAGGCAAGCAGTAACTGTATGTCAAGAATAGATATTACAGCTACCTAGAAATATATACAGACGGGTCCAAAGACGAAAAAGAAAGAGTAGGCTCAGGAGTGTATATACCAGCCATGAGTGTTAAAATAGGGAGAAGAATACCTGACCAGCTGTCAGTGTACACATCAGAGATGATGGCGGTAATAATAGGGTTACAGTGGGTGGAAGAGGTCAGGCCAGACAGAGTTGTGTTTTGTGTTGACTCAGTTTCAGTGCTATTAAGTCTCCAGAGCCTTAAATCCACAAGAGAAGATTTGGTCATGGAAATCCACCAAAGTACAGTATATACAGGCTATATAGTATAGGTGTGGAGGTGTGCTTCTGTTGGGTACCAGTGCATGTAGGGGTAGAAGGAAACGAGGAGGCAGACAGAAATTGCCAAAAAAGCAACAGAATTGACAGAGGTCATAGAAGTACCGTTTGGTAAAGGGGAAGCGAAGGCAATACTGAAGAAGGAAGTAATGAAGAAATGGCAGGATAGATGGGACATAGATAGCAGTGGAAGGACATACCATAACATACAGAAAAGCATCAGTGCACAGGGGGTGGTGAGAGGGAATAGAAGAGAGGAGACGGTCCTGACCAGACTGAGGTTCGACCATACAGGACTAAATAAAACATTATTTCTAATAGGGAAAAGTATAAGTGATGAATGCGCAGAGTGCCATGAGACAGAAAACACAGAACATATTTGAATGCAATGCAGGAAGTATAGGGAAGAGAGGAAGAGATTAATGAACAGGGTAGCTGAGACAGGGAGACAGTGGAGCCTGGATTAGGTATACTCGGAACAACAGGAGACGGGGTGAAGGACACACAAAAAGCAATAGTGGAATTTTTGAAGGAGATAGGGGTATTTCACAGGGTGTAGGCAGGGTGCAGTGCTATCACTAAAAAGATAGTCACACTATAACTTAGAATAACGGATACATGGAATAGAGAAGTGTAGGGAGTCAGACTACATACTCCGGTACAGTAGGTGGCGGTATGCACCTAAAAGCAAACGGTTGCGACCCGCCATAAAACCAAAGAAGAAGAAGAAGAACAGACGTTCTCGCTCATTCAGCTGGAAACAAGCCTTCAAACACGTTGGAAAAAAGCCTTGAAAGAACACGTTGGTGAGTGTTAGTTTTAGGAGCTACAGTAAAACTGCTTCAAAGCTGAACCGACTTCATTGTTCAACTTTATCAGTTAAAGGGATTGTAGGCGAGTTCAGAGATAATCAAAGAAAAAAACTGTTGTCAAACACCGCCCCTCCAGCAGTTCGTTTCCCCGACCGCCAGGGGGTTACGCGGGGGGGACTTCTAAATGGGCCATGCCCAAAATAGGTTGCTTTATTCGGATACAATTCGCGGAACTGCCCGCCCCTACGGTTCTCTGAATTTTTATTTTTTAATAGGCTCTTTCATGAAACATTGACCACATATGAAGTTAAACAACTAAATTCTATCCACACGCAATCTTAAAAGTAAATTCTGTGCCTCAAAAAAGAAGTTTGACAGCGTTTTAAAACCGAAAGTAAAAAGTTCACACGGGCACGGACGCGCACATGCGTGCGTTAATTTACGTCCCGACAAACATAACATAAACATAAACAGTAGGGAAAATACAGATTTCAGAAAGAGGACTGTGTTTCAATGCAGGAAAACACCCCAGCATAATTATATAGTGGCTGATAGAGGGGAGAAAATGCTAAATATTTATATATATATGAATTTCTTCTTTTTTTTTATTTTTTACATTCAGTCATTCATTCTCACTTCAGAGATTTTCAGAATGGGCGTGTCTGAACAGGCCAGCTCAGAATGGCAATGCAAGTGACATCACTTGCATTTCTGCCCATGTATTTTGACAGACAGAATTGCTCAGTAGCACCCCTCTGCCCAAAAGGACGTTTTGGTATTGCAGCTGAAAAAGCTTGGAACGACAGACAGTCAGATTGTGAGAAAAAATATCTGGATGTTTTTTTAGGCTTACAACCTGTTTAATACGTATTAGGGGGCAATATTTATATATAATATATTTGTTTTACATTCATGGTGTAGCCCCTTTAATGTTGCCTACAATCCCTTTAAGCTTTTAATTTAATATTTAATGTACAAGAGTGAATCGTTTTCTGCTGCTTCTGTTTCTGTTCCATGTTCTGCTCAAGTCTTATATTGTATGGGAGGCATTATATGTCTCCAGATTGCGGCACTCCACAATAGTTTTATTCAATTAAATGTGATTTTGATTTAACTTAAAAATGCCACTGATATTGTTAAAGCTCTTCAGTGATCTAATCTGTGGTATATGAGGCTATTGAATGGTAACTACACGTTTTGGTGATTTCCACAGACCACCACAGAGAGAGATGGACCAGGTAATGTTTGCTGCAAAGCTGCAGCCTGTAGTTAAGTTGCACAGGATAGGTATGTACTGTTTTTAACGGTGCCAGCCGGTAAGGACAAATGATCTTGAAGCCCTAGCCTGCAACATTGCACTGTGTACCTGCTATTTTCACAATATTTATGAGAGATAGAGAGAGAGAGAGAGAGAGAGAGAGAGAGAGAGAGAGAGAGAGAGAGAGAGAGAGAGAGAGAGAGAGAAAGAAAGAAAGAGTGTCTCTTTTTATTTATATATATTTTTTTCTTAAACTTATCGATGCCAAATGATACTCAGGTTAATCGACATGCACACTACTACCACATGTTTACCAGCAGATCAAATAATACAATTTGAAACGCAAGTGAGGGCTTTTGGCTGAACAAACCACACTCGCCCCTTTCGAACGGCATGGTGATTATAATGAACCCACAGGATTTAATATTGTCCGTGTTATTAAAAAAGACAATGTCTGCACACCTGGTTCACAGCTATTATAACACGTCACTCTCTCTCGCACACACACATGAAATTGACTCTAGGCCTAGATCAATTTCAATTAGGGTGAGATGCTTTTAAGATTAGAACATGATCAGTTGGTAATACAACACAACTTACATGTTATTTCAAAACATTTGATTCTTTATCTCCCTTCTCGTCTCCATTCCAGATGTATTTCGTGCCCAACTACCAGTGAAGAACCATACCCACTGTAACCAGTGTGGGAAAAACTTCTTCACAAGCAAGAGACTCAAAATACATCAGAGAACTCATACAGGAGAGAAGCCCTACCACTGTGACCAGTGTGGTACAAGGTTCAGCCAGAGCGGTCATCTCAAACAGCACCAGAAAATTCATACGGGAGAGAAGCCCTACCATTGTGACAAATGTGGGACAACGTTCAGCAGCACCAGTAATCTCAAACGGCACCAGGCAATTCATACAGGAGAGAAGCCCTACCACTGTGACCAGTGTGGTACAACGTTCAGCCAGAGCAGTCATCTCAAACAGCACCAGAAAATTCATACAGGAGAGAAGCCCTACCACTGTGACCAGTGTGGGACAACATTCAGCACAAACTTTAGCCTCAAATGTCATCAGAAAATTCATAGAGGAGAGAAGCCCTACCACTGTGACCAGCCTGAACAGCAGTCTGGTCAGACAGGAGCGGCTCATGGACCAGTGTGGGACCATCGCCAATAGTCCTAAAGCTCTTGGCGATGGTCGCTATCGCTGGCGCCAAGACCAGGTGTTGAAGGTGGCTGCTGAGTCCATCGGCACTGCCATCGACCAGAGCAAGCGCTTACAACCATCAAGGCCTGCTCGTAGTGCTGCCAACGAATATTCCATATTCGAATATTCATTCGAATATAAAAAATAAAAGAATGTTCGACTATACAAAATTAAGGTTCGAATTATAATAATAAATAAATAAAAAGTCACGTCGGGAGTTCTCGCGAGACTTGGGCAGCCTCTAACGTTACTCAGCAGTTGTTGTCGCGAGATCACAGGTTCCTGCTTCTGTGTCAGGTCACATGACTTAATCAGGCACACGTTTGTGTTGTTGTTGTGCACAAGGTACAAAATAAATCTCAGCCTGGAGTCAGGAGTCATCAGTTACGCATTATTTAATTGAAAACCAAGCGACCAATGCATAAATGATGGCAGAGGCAGACAGTTCACATGAGGAAGGAGAAGGAGAGAACCGAGTGATTTTCACGCCGGGTAATTTAAAAAGCGCTGTATGGAAGTACTTTGGGATTTGGTCTGTAAACGGCGAAGTTTTGGGGGAAAAAAAAGTTGTGTGCAAGCTATGTAAGGTAGAGCTAGCCTACCGTAGCACAACAAGCAACATGAAGAATCATCTTGAAAGTACACATCAGAAAGAGAACGACGCGTTGACGGGAACTCCAGCAAAACAACCAAAATTGGACGCATACGTTCCACCGCCTGAAGTTTCTGCAGCAAGACAAGAGGCTTAACCTGTAGGAAGACAAACAATTGGAAGGTGTTTTTTATATTAGAGCAGTGGTTCTCAAAGTGGGGTCCAGGGACCCTCATGGGACTGGCCCTTGAGAGGGTTCCAAATGGACGGGTCTTCTTCTTCTTTCTCTCGCGCTGCCTCAAAAGCCTCTGGAACTGTGGAAGTGTTCATTTGGTTCCTGAGTTATGGGGGTCCTTGAAATGAAAAAAGTTTGAGAGCCACTGTTGTTAGAGAATGCTTGATACTACTAATAATAGACAAACACTGAGACTGATGATGTTGTTACCATGCTACTGATGTTGTGAACACACTGACAATGTGTGCCTTGTTTATGAAACGGGTCCAATTTTATACATGTTTTTAACAGTTCTGAACGTACATCATTTTATTGTTTTTTATATAGCTGGTGTGAACTCTGCCATCCACTTGACTTTTGTCTGTTATGTTTTGTCATGTCTATTTGTTGGAAAAAGAATAAATACTTTAATTACAAAAAAAACCAACTATATTTTTAAAACTATATTTTCATAGTTGTAGTTCTCAGTGTGAACAGCCATTAAAAAGGAGTAGTTCACCCCCAAAAAAACTTGCTATGTTTATAGCCAAGGACATGAGGCCAATCTGTATGGTTGAAGGGACAGCGTTCAGGGCGTTCTGTCGGGAACTGGAACCTCGGTACCGTGTACCTTGCCGTACAACAATCACCAGTAGAATTGTCAAGCTGTACCACAGCACCGTGGAGAAGATCAAGGGCTCAGTTAAAGACAAGGATGTGGCTCTTACAACTGACGGTTGGACCTCGCTTGCAACAAGAGCATATGTAACTGTAACAGCCCATTGGATTTCAGACGAGTGGGAAATGCAGGACATCGTTCTGAAAACAGCTGAGCTTAAGGAAAGCCACACTGCAGAAAATGTTGCACGATGCATTCAAGGCATTTTGGACACATTCGGCATAAAGGAAAAATCTGTGACTGTCATTACAACTGACAATGTTGGCAACTATGTCAACGCAGTGGAACGACATCTCCATACTGTCAGTGATGGGCAAGCTACTTGGAAAATGTAGCAAGCTACACTACTAGTTACTCTCGATTAAATGTAGCTCAACTACAACGGAAGCTATCATCAGAGAAATGTAGTAAGCTACACTACAAGCTACATGGCAAAAGTAGCTAGCTACATTGACATTACTTTTTTTTTTTTTTTTTTATCAACTTCATGATGAAGAACAACTTTCCACCAAACAAATAGGCAGGCAAAAAACTGCCCAGTTTGATTGTTTATTATAATGTATAATGTGTGATGTCAAACAAAACTGACATTTTCAAATAATATTCCTATATATTCCTCATTTTGTAAGTAAAATCAATTGATCAATTTAGACTGTATTTAAATCCAAATAAATGTATATAAAAGATATGAATTATCAACACTGCTCTAGATCAGTTGTTCTCAACTTTTTCAGGCCGTGACCCCCCAAAATAATCAAATTTGAACTGGGGACCCCTCAAAATAATCATATTTGATGAATGTTAGGGACCAAAAAAAAAGTCACTACCAATCAACTTTAAATTGCCTGAAACGTACTCCTAACAGGTTTTTGGGGGAACATTTTTTTTTTCGTTTCGGTAGTGTCACTACCGAAACGGAAAAAAAATGACTAAGTCCAAAGCTCGATGAATGTTAGGGACCAAAAAAAAAGTCACTACCAATCAACTTTAAATTGCCTGAAACGTACTCCTAACAGGTTTTTGGGGGAACATTTTTTTTTCCGTGTCGGTAGTGTCACTACCGAAACGGAAAAAAAATTACAAAGTCCAGAGCTCGATGAATGTTAGGGACCAAAAAAAAAGCCGCTACCAATCAACTTTAAATTGCCTGAAACGTACTCCTAACAGGTTTTTGGGGGAACAATTTGATTGTTTATTATAATGTATAATGTGTGATGTCAAACAAAACTGACATTTTCAAATAATATTCCTATATATTCCTCATTTTGTAAGTAAAATCAATTGATCAATTTAGACTGTATTTAAATCCAAATAAATGTATTTAAAAGATATGAATTATCAACACTGCTCTAGATCAGTTGTTCTCAACTTTTTCAGGCCGTGACCCCCCAAAATAATCAAATTTTAACTGGGGACCCCTCAAAATAATCATATTTGAACTGGGGACCTCTCAAAATAATCATATTTGAACTGGGGACCCCCCAAAATAATCATATTTGAACTGGGGACCCCCCACCCTGACAAGCACTTGGAATGTAGGAGTTGAGGCATTATTTAGTTTGACTTGGTTCCACAGATACAAATTGTGAAAATAGCAGATCTACAAGCTCACAATGCCACACAATGCGAAGCGTTGTGAGCTTGTAGTTCTGCTATTTTCAAAATGTTTGCCTCTTTCTTATATTATTTGACTATTTGGCCAATATCTGACACAGTTTTTATAATATAGTTTGTTGATTGTAATGGTCTACTTTTTGTTCTCTTTTTTATGTATTAAAAAGGCCTTAAAAGTCCATAAATGGTCACTTCACTGTCATCTGGGGACCACCCAAAAATCATGTGGGGACCCCCCTGGGGATACCGACCCACAGGTTGAGAACCACTGCTCTAGATGATCTTTTCCCTCTTATGGAGCCTACTGTATGTATTTATTTTAGTTTGCCTTTTCTTTTCCCCACCCCATAATGTTATTCATTTTCTGCCTAAAGTGAAAAATAGCAGCTATCAACTATTAGTTATCTGTTGACAAAAAAAAAGGGCATTGACTTGTGTGCTGTTTGGAAACAGTTGACAATGGTTATGTAAAGCTTTTCATCAGCTTATTTGGGGCTTATTTTTATAGACCTGGTTGCTTGTTTCTTTCGCACAATTTGGCAACACTGCTTCTAATGGCTAACAAAACTAGCTGGCTCCGTCTGTGATCATAGAGTTATAATATATCGTCTGTGATCCATGCTCTGTGGCTGCTTTCAACAGCCATGGCTGGGACGGTGGATAGATGTTTCTGTTACTGTATGATCCATCTAAAAGTATCACACACAGCTGAAAAGTATTGCGGACACGTTATTATGGATCCCACTGCGCATCGCTGACTGCTCTTCATGTGGTCTCACTGGTCTGTTTTGATTTCCTTCCTGGTTTGGCATGCATGACCCGCCCTATGCTGACTCTGATTGGCCTACCCGTAATGTTCCTTACCCAATCGTGAATCGTCATATCTAAACCAACCAATCACCTCCGTGGATTTCTTTTTTCTTCACAAAACTATCTAGCAGTCAACTTTTCTCCAGTGAGAGTAGCGTGTAGCGATGATGGACGTTACATCACTACTTGGGTCTAAAAATAGCTACACTACAGAAAACGCTACTTGTAGCTCGCTACTGCCCAACACTGCATACTGTGAACATACCGTGTGTGTGCCACACCATCAACTTGGCAGTGCGTAAAGGGCTTGGGGTCAGAACCATTGAAATCCCCGTGGCCAGGCTGTAATTGGCAGCAGCCCATTTCAATAGGTCTCCCACCGATTCCGACCTCCTCGAGGCTAAACAACAAATGTTCTCTTTGCCCAAAGACAAATTAATCAACGACTGTCCGACGCGTTGGAATAGTACATACGACATGATCAAGAGGGCTGCTGAGCAGCAAGCGGCTGTGTCAGCTGTAGTCTTCGATAAGAAACTGTCCAGAATGGAGCTGTCCACAAGTGAATGGACCCTCATGGAAAAGGTGAGCACAGCGTATATTCTGAAATATTTTTAAAATAGCTACAATTGTATATTCTTTCCGTGAATGTTAATGGAATGTATAAATACAAACTTGCTTTAATAATGACGCATAATGTTATTTATTTACAACAGGTGGAAAAGGCCCTAAAACCATTTAAAGTGGCAACAGAAGCATTGTCGACGGACAACTATGATAGTTGTATATAATATGAAAGCCTTTCAGCTCTGAGCATTTTCTCACTGAGAATGTTAAAACCCAACGTGGACAAGGTGAGTTGCGGTATATCCCAAAATGTGATGAATATTCAGGATTTATCTTTATTGAGACTTAACAGGCTGATAGAAAGAGTGTGATCAAGAACAAGACTTTCGATTCGGAACTGTATAAGCCCTACATAAAATTAAACTCGTGGATGTAATAACTGAAACAGAAATTCCGTGAGCCCACAAAGTCAGTTGCTAATTCCTGTCACTTCAAAACGAATGGAAAAAAGCAGCATCCGCTCACTCAACACTGTGCAAAAGTCACATTTTTATTGCGAGCCCGGCATTATGCCTGAAGGTCTTAGGACTCGAAGGACGCAATAAAAATACAGATTTTTCCTTTTTGTCTCTGCCAGGCCGAAAGTCATGGCGAGAGTATGTTTTACCCCCTGTCCGTCCGTCTGTGTGTGTGTGTCCGTCTGACTGCAAGCAGCTAATCTCCGGCACCGTTGCCCCGGTCGCTCCATAACTGTGCACACACTCCTGGATGCCAAATTTTTCACATCGGCCTGTTATAGCACCACCAGGAGGCCGATTTGTGCAAACCCCATTTACTCTTACAGATTTTATCCAAATGTCGGTACATTATCTCTACAGTCATGTGATGAACACGGATTTGTCCGATTTTCCATATTCCATCCTCATTGTCTAAGGTTGGCTTCTAAAGTTTGCAGGATTGGTCAGTTTTCAACAAAATGCCTCAAATCATGAACTGTGAAATTTGCTCACGCACATTCCCACTAGGCCGAGGAAGAAATGGCACCCTTTTCACATTGGCCTGTTATACCGCCACCAGGAGGCCACAATAACGTACCTGACCTGGCAGAGACCTGTGCTTCGAGGAACACTTTTTCTAGTTTGTTTTGATTCTGTTCAGCTCCAGCACCTCAGCTAAGATGTATTAACAGATTTTTCTCTTTTTCTTGTCTTCTCACTTTTCTAATGAAACGACTTGAAAAAGTGTCACCAGATGACACATCATTTCAGGTCTCAGATTTTGTAAACAGTTGTCTAGATATTGACATAAATGTCCAAGATCATTGGTATATCAATGCAAGAAAATACCCCAGCATCATTATATAGTGGCTGATAGAGAGGAGAAAATGCAATATATATATATATATATATATATATATATTTTTTTTTTTAATTTAGGCTTAATGTTCCCTACAATCCCTTTCAGTTCACCTGTTTTTCATACTTGGATGTCAACCTACTACTACAAGGGAAGGGACTTAAATGTGTTGACCTACCTATAATGATAGTTGAACTATCCAACTACTTCGGCTGTACTGCCGACACGACACGTCCTGCTCTCCCAGCTAAAGAAGACACCAAACGACGATGACGAACCAGAACCTGACGCACTGAAAGGGATGAAATCAAATATCACCACAGACCTCGACGATCGGTATAATCGAGTGGAAAAGCCCGGATTTAAGCTGCTGAACAAAGCCAGTTACCTGGATCCACGCTTCCATCGCCTCGTTCACTTAAACGTGGGACAAAAACGGGAGGTAGGCCTCGCTATATCTACGTTTTTTTTTTTTTTTTTTGCATCTGTCCTGTCAACTTTTATTGTTGTTATTGTCTGCCAATGCCATGGACACTGAATTCCCCCCCGCATCTGTCTTGTCTTGTCTTATCTATCGATCTATGTAGGTGCAGGCGGCTATAATGGAGGAGATGAGACAGAACTTGGAAGGCGGCACAAACAGTGAGAACGAGCCCGGTACCGGAACCGAACAACCCTGTGATCAACCAGCCACTCGGAAAACCGTGCTGTCTGCAATGGGGGATCTCTTCGGGGACACTTATTGCATCGATATGCCAGACCAGGACAACGCTCAGCTGCTTCAAAATGAAATGATGTTGTATGAGCAAGAGGCCCCAATACCTGCTCAACAAAATCCTCTGATGTGGTGGGGAAAGTGCTCTGGGAGATACCCTAACATCGCCAAGCTGGCTAAAAAATATCTGGCCATCCCTGGATCCTCAGTGCGTTCCGAACGAGTCTTTTCCTCCGCTGGTAATATAGTGAATAAAAAGAGATTGGCGCTGTCTTCTGAAAATGTGGACTGCCTCGTGTTTCTGTCAAATAACCTGTAGGCCTAATGGCCTGACAGTGAGTGGATTAAAAGCCCTTGCACTTTCAATGGGAAATATGCTTTACCAGTTTCTGCTCACGTTTTTGCACTGATATTGTATACTAGCCTAATTATTTTACGTTTTTATAGCACTTTATTTTAAGTCATACCTCTGGGTTAAAACTACCTCTAGAGTATCTATACAGTTCTCGGAATTGTCTTTAATTTGATTTAAACAAAGAAAGAGCATGGACAAGGCATATTTGTTTGTTTGTTATTTTTCCTTAATTTTATTTAAAACGAATGTTACATTGTAATGTAAGCACTAGTAGGCTCAGGCTGACTGAATAAGTACCAGCCTAATTATTTTACGTTTTTATAGCACTTTATTTTAAGTCATACCTCTGGGTTAAAACTACCCCCAGGGTAACGACAGTTCTCGGAATTGTCTTTAATTTTATTTAAACAAAGAAAGCATAGACTAGGCCTATTTGTTTGTTTGTAATTTTTCCTTAATTTTATTTAAAACGAATGTTACATTGTAAGCAGCACTAGTAGTCTCAGGCTGACTGAATATATAAATATACATTCATTTCATCTCGCTCAAAGAGAGGGGGAGAGAGAGGGGGGAGAGAGAGAGCGAGGGTATGAGAGAGAGAGAGCGAGGGGAGAGGAGAGCGAGAGAGAGAGAGAGAGAGCGGGGGATAGAGAGGGGGGGAGAGACAGAGAGAGAGGCGAGGGTAGAGATCATTTATACATTGGTCGCTTGGTTTTCAATTAAATAATGTGTGACTGATGACTCCAGAGGAGAGGAGAGGAGAGAGAGAGAGCGAGAGCGAGGGGAGAGAGAGAGAGAGGATAGAGAGAGAGAGAAAGAGAGAGGGAGAGAGAGAGCGAGGGGAGAGAGAGATCTGCGCCAGTGATCTTAACATAAAAGTGTTATGGCATGCAATATATGTTAACTAAATAGAAAAAAATGTTTACAAAACATTTGTGTTGAATGTCTATTTTTGAAGACATGTTTGTGTTGAATAAATTGTATCTACACAATTGGTTCGGTCTCCTGTTGTATTGGTGTAAATATAATGTACAACATAATATGGGTTCGACGTTCGACTGGATCGAATCCAAAAATATGGGTTCGACGTTCGAATGGATCGAATCCAAAACATATGCGTTCGACGTTCGATAGGTTCGAATGGATCGAATGCATGTGGGTTTTTGAAAGGAATATTCGAACGTTGTTTTTGGCCAATTCTGGCAGCCCTACTGTACCTGCTCGATCACATTCATTCGAGCAGGACAATATCCAACTTCCCGACCGAAAGCTCAGACAGGTCTGCTGGCAACAGCGAATGAATGGCAGATGAGGGTGGACCCGGGGAAGCAACTTAAATTCCCCAAAACATTGT
The DNA here is from genome assembly GCF_963454915.1 of Gymnoscopelus microlampas. Classification (NCBI taxonomy): domain Eukaryota; kingdom Metazoa; phylum Chordata; class Actinopteri; order Myctophiformes; family Myctophidae; genus Gymnoscopelus; species Gymnoscopelus microlampas. Next base: position 5,027,741 of record NC_139939.1, on the reverse strand, counting down.
GGACACCATTCCTCCGACAGCGCAGCGCTCCGACGTTTCCAATACTAAACCCGAACCAAACCCGCACCCTAACCCTAACCGCACGCGGATGCCACATAGTCGGAGAAAAGGTCTGTCGGATTAACGCATGCCTCCCGTGGAGACCAGCCTCAGAGCAGACATTGTCCTGTTGTCAGAAACATCCAAGAAAGTCGTCATGCTAGAACTGATCACTCCCGGTCTGGTCGACTGGGTGAGGGGGTCTGAAGTTGAAAGACCCCCATATGACCCCATGTACTATCACTGATGTGTCCATGAAAGTCTATCACACGATATATGTAACTAAATGTCTAAATGAGCATATCTTATTGTTTATTATGGACATTTGGTGTATGGAGTGATTTCATTATAATTTTGTTGTATGCAGCCAGTAAGGTTTGTTTATGTTGAGGTGTATTTTATCATTGTTTGACATTTAAGTTTGTTGTACAATACCCAATGTTAATGTTTCTATCATATATGCATAATGTGGGCATTTGTTTATTTTTGTATTTGTCTTATGTGTTAACGGTTCAATGGTGGAGCCTAATAAATCCACCAGTAGATAAAGAATCTACTGTAATGTTTCTATCATATATGTGTGGGATAAGCCTAAGCCACCCCCTATTTTTTGTGGTTATTGAGCTATATTTTGTTGATTTCATTGTAATTCATGCTATTCAAGTTCATAGTATATTTCATGGGATTACAAGTTAAATAGTTAAAAAGAGAGAGTTCATGCTTAAGTGTATTTCATTTCTGTAATATTGTTTTCTGTAATGTTAGTCTTCACTAAAATAGTCACTGTGTTCCAATCCTGCCAAAGATAACACATACAGAGCAATAGCTCCGCCACGCCACAAGGGGGCATTACACCCCAGTGAGCGCTACAGGTGTCTGTCAGTCAAAGAGAAGGATTCAGTACATCCTGTCATTGTAATGAAGCAGACTGGACAGAAACGTTGTCTAATTGTTTGTTTATGTGTTTAAACTGTCTTGTTGCAGGTGAGATATGAGAAAGTGGGTTAACTGAGACACATGAAGTAGAATATAACCAGGGGGTATTTTGATGGTGGAAAGGTTGGCCGTTTTGACTCCACAATGTTTGTTTAGTAGTAATTGTCCTCCATGCTGGCAGGTTAGCTTAGCAGCTTAGCTTAGCCTACTAGCTTAGCAGCTAAGGCTAACTCCAGGTAGTGACTACAGAGGCCCCAAGCTGCTACTGTGTGACTCTTGCTGTGAATAATTAATTCATTCTACCCACAATAATAGTAATACTATGTTGGAACAGAACTATTTGGTGCGATTTATGTTATTTTGTGTAAAACTGATTGTTGTATTAATGTGATGATATTTATGTTTATGTATGATTCAGTATGTCCAGTTACAGTATAAGGGTCAGTCAAAGAGAAGGATTCAGTACATCCTGTCATTGTAATGAAGCAGACTGGACAGAAACGTTGTCTAATTGTTTGTTTATGTGTTTACTTTAAACTGTCTTGTTGCAGTAAAAGGATGAACAACTCAAATCACACTGCTATGGAATCATTCCTTCGTTGAAGTGTGTAACTGAATGTCCACATCACCCCGACACTTAAACAAAGTATGTAACTCAAACAAATTCAGAAAAGATGTGATTATTTACAGTAGATATATTTTATTTGCAGGAACAAAAAAAAAAGATAACAGGCTATATATTTGTCATAATGTCTTTCTCAAAATCAAAGCCACAGATATGGACAAATCTTGCCAAGGGCATATTTGTCTGCGTACGGACACATTGACGATCCCTGGTGTGTGCCCACGCTGGGCAAGACCTGGGATGTTGGTTGTCTAGGAAGTTGACAACCGGAAATGGTTGAATTTGGCGGAAGTACCGTCCAAGGAAATGACGTTGATCTATATCCCATCCCAACAATACAATCAGAGAGCCGTGCGCCTTTGGAACCTCAACCACTAAGGAACAACTCACGGCCAAAGCACTGCTCCATTTCCCTCCCAACTTTCTACAAAAATCACTCATGCAAAAGTATATATAAGTAATTCTACTTAATTTACAACCTTCACATGTGCCTCATTTTAAAATAATCATAAAGTGTCATAAAGTGTCTGCTCCAAATTTACTTCCGGGTGGTCAATCTCACCTGCCAATCACTTCTCGCGCAAGCGCTGACTCATTGTGACATCACACCATAAAGGGCTCTGACATCACGTGGCATACGTGTCAGATGAAAGTATATAAGCCGGCTTCTAAGCTAAGTCCAGCACTCTTGACAGACCTCTGCATATAGTCTATAAGCAGCTCTAAAAAAAATGAGTACTCCAGAAAAGCTATGCGAAATGGAAAGCTAATAATGCTGTTGCTGGGGATCAGATGGGACAGTCAACATCTGCTGGCCAGACAGGAGGAGCAGACGGAGGAGGAGACAGTGTTCCTGGGGAGAAGATGGAACAGTCAACATCTGGTGGGAAGACAGGAGGAGCAGACAGAGGAGGAGACAGTTTTTTTGATGAGATCGGTGATGAAGAATTAATTAACTGTGCTGCTTTTACTGAAGAAAACAAGGATCAGTCAAGATCTGAGTTGGATGAGGTGCAGACGGGGGAGACAAACATAAGACAAGCTAAATCAACAGCACAAGACCAACAAAAAACAAGTTCTCCGAAAAAACTCAAGCTGAACTCTCCCGCTACAAAAAAGAAAAGAGCAACAAAGCGTGGGACTGGGATGATGACTTGAATGATGCAGATTTATGCAGGCTGCAGGCTGAAGAAACAAACAAAAAGCGACAGAGATATATGCCATATATGGGCATAAAAGGACACATACAAACAGATACATAGATCCCCATATATGGGCATGAAAGGGAAACAGACAGACAGATCCAGAGATCTCCATAATAAAGTCAAAACGGGTCCAATGACAACAGGTATAATGGGGTTTGCATTAAAGGGGGAACCGGCACTGTGTCTGCAACACAGTCGAAGGCACAGACAGATACAGAGATCTCCATTATGGGCATAAAGGGACACAGACAACCAGATACAGAGATCTCCATATATGGGCATAAAACTATGACAGGGGATCAGATGGGACAGTCAACATCTGCTGGCCAGACAGGAGGAGCAGACGGAGGAGGAGACAGTGTTCCTGATGTCCCTGACGTTGTTATTTTTGCACCAGGAGACCAGACACAACCTCGAGACATTGTTCTGTACAGAACTCCAGCTGATGCACCTAATCACAGACAAACTACACATATCAATTCACTCCACCCTATGTATGACCCAGCTGCCTATCCCTTGATCTTGCCATATGGAGATGCTGGCTTCAGCATCGACAATCCCATCCTCAAGGTTAATGCAAATTCAGCCAGAGGCAAAGTCACTCTTCAGGAGTTCTTCAGATTCCATCTACAACAAAGAACTAATTCTTTCAACACCCTTCTGAAGTCAGGGAGACTTACTCAAGAATACTTCTGTGATCAATACTCCAAAATTGAAAGTTGCCGGATGAAATTCTACAGGAGTAGGGAACAACAAGACAAGTACAGGGCCCACCAGTATTCAGGTCTGGATGATGCCCTAACTGCACAGCAAGCACAGCCAGGACAGACTGAGGCCACCAGGATTGGTCAACAGATAATTCTTCCAGGCTCACACACTGGTAGCCCCAGATACCAATTCAAGCGCTTTCAAGATGCCCTTGCCATAGCAGCCAGATATAGAAGGTTTGACCTCTTCATTACCATGACGTCAAACGCAAGGAGTGAAGGTGTACTGAGTAACATCTTTCCAGGACAGCAGCCCACTGACAGACCAGACATTGTTAACAAAGTTTTCAAAAGGAGTTTGGATGAGCTCCTCCACGACACAAAGCTCGGCGTCTTTGGGAAGATGAAGGCTAGAATGCACACTATTGAAGGACAGATGAGAGGACTGAAACATGCCCACATACTGCTACTCCTACATGAGATTTTGACTGTCGATGACATTGATCAAATAATTAGAGCAGACATACCTGACAAACAAAAGGAGCCAGAGCTGTATGAGCTGGTGTGTCGATTCATGCTACATGGACCCTGTGGCCCGGCCTACCCCAACAGCCCCTGCATGGTCAATGGTATCTGTACTAAGAAATTCCCTAAAAACTTCTGTGCCAACACACGACTGCCTCATGATGGTCATGGCTACCCAGAGTACAGACGGCCCATTGTCGGTCACACCCATAAGAAGAATGACTTTCTGTTTGACAGCAGGTGGGTCGTTCCTTACAACGCTTGGGTCCTACTTAAATATAAATGCCACATCAATGTTGAATTTGTTGGCTCCTTCCGTACCATCAAGTACCTGTACAAATACGTCCATAAAGGAGTTGATGTTGGCACTCTCGATATTGAAGACAGGGATGAGATCTCCAGATTCATCAATGCCAGTGTTATGTTGAATCCCTGATCATAACCTCAAATTGAAAGTAGGCGCACCAGTCAAGCTGCTTAGAAACCTGCAATCAGGTCCTGACCGCACTCTCAAGAATGGCACCAGAATGGTGGTAATGCAAATGATGGACAGAGTCATTGAGTGTGAGATTGCAGTAGGCACAAACAGGGGTGAAACAATCTTCCTACCAAGAATACCTCACTATGACAGAGGTGAGCTTCCCTTCACCTTCATTAGACGACAGTTCCCTATCCGCTTAGCATTCTCTGTTACAATCAATAAGGGTCAGGGCCAAGAGAATGAACGAGTTGGCATCTACTTGCCTAAACCTGTGTTCGCTCATGGCCAACTCTACACAGCCTTCTCTAGAGGAAAGAGAGCCAGCGCTGTAAACGTTTTCATTGTGGATAATGACAAGGGCATTACTGACAACATTGTTTATAGCGAACTCCTTTAGGATAATGGGCATAAATGGACACAGACAGACACAGAGATCTCCATATACGGGCATAAAATGGACACACCCAGACACATACAGAGATGTCCATATATCACAGACACAGATAGCTCCATATATGGGCATAAATGCACACACAGATGGGCATAAATGGACACAGGCAAACAGATGGCCAAAACGGGTCCTATGACAACAGGTATAATGGGGTTTGATTTAAAGGGTGGAGCATTCATTCCCTATTTACATCGTTCCTGTGTAGGCCGGTCCCCGACTAGACCCTCGGCAACCCGAAGGGCTAGACGCTCGGCCGCCCTTCGGATGCCGTCAGATCGCCGCCCTTCGGATGCCGTCAGATCGCACCAGTTCGACGGCTTCCATAGTGATAAATAGTAATAATCTATACAAGGAACTCTCTCCACCACAACAACTCTCTCCACCACAATGACGACAGCTCAACGGCTGGAGAAAAAGCGCCATACAGAGGCACAGAGACGCTCTTTGGAGACGGCAGAGGCCAGAGGTAACTACTTCACTCCATCAACACACACACACCACCACACATTAGCTCTTACCTTTCTCACATGGAGCACCACTGCCCATTCAACTACCTCACATCCACCTCTCTTCTCTTCACAGCTCAACGGCTGGAGAAACTGCGGCACACAGCGGCACAGAGACGCTCTTTGGAGACGGCAGAGGCCAGAGGTAACTACTTCACTCCATCAACACACACACACCACCACACATTCGCCCTTACATTTCTTACATGCCGCACCACTGCCCATTCAACTACCTCACATCCACCTCTCTTCTCTTCACAGCTCAACGGAGAACTCCATGAAGGAGTTCTGCAACACCATCTTCCCTGACTTGCCCAACAACTTCACTAACACTGGGTGGATGGATGGCAGATCACTGCTTGCCCCTACCAACAGGGAAGTCGACACCATCAATGACATCATGGAGACCTGGATGCCAGGTACCTCCACCAAGCTCAGCAGTGCTGACACCCTGGAACACGACCAAGATGCAATGCGCTTCAACGTGGAATATCTAAACACCCTCTGCCCCCATGGATTTCCCAGGCACATCATCACCCTCAAGCCTGGCATGCCTTTGATGCTACTCCGCAACATCAGCCCCAAAGACGGACTCTGCAATGGGACAAAACTCTTATTCCAGAGGACCCTCAACAACAAGCTGCTGCTGTGCAAAACAGCAGCCACGCAAAAGGAGGTCCTCATCCCTCGAATCAAGTTCATTCCTGATGCTGGACTTTTCACTTTTGACTGGGCCAGGCGACAGTTTCCAGTCCGCACTGCTTTCGCCACCACCATCAACAAATCACAAGGGCAAACACTTACAACAGTTGGGGTCTGGCTTCGATCCCCTGTCTTCACTCACGGACAGCTCTATGTTGCCAGTTCAAGAACCGGTGACCCAGCAGCCCTGAAGTATGCCATACACCAGCAGGACAACCACACTGAAAACGTCACTGAAAACGTGGTTTTCACAAAAGTGCTTCTTCCCCACTGAGGTAAGGCTGTCGCATTCTCCCATGTGTCGTTTCTGATTGCTCTACATTACTAACAATGCCTACAACTTCACACAAACATCACTGTCTTCACTCTCACATGATCCATGGTGGACGTCTCACATTGTGTGCTTGACTCCTGCCTTCGCCTTTTCTCCCATTCTGCAGGCTCTGCCATGACAACCTGTGGGCCTGATGACGTCGCCACTGTCTTTCACACCATTTCATTCTTATACACCTTTTACACCAGTAAGACTCCCTAATCGGGAGATAAGCGACCGTAGGTCACATGTATACAGAAGAGGGCTGTAACGGCGATTGGTTCCTAGTTGTGTGGGCAATGGATAGTTTTGTTTGGTGGTCTAAATGTGGGGTTAGCTGTGACATGTTTGTCTGAAGTCCTGAAAGAAAGAAAAGCTGCGGGAAGGTTTCAGCAGTCGTATGGCAGACCAAAAGCAAAGGTGTGCAGGCAAGAGCTGTTGGTGTGTGTGTGTGTGGTGTGGGAGAGAGAGTGTGTTTATAGGGGAAAGGAGGGATTGTTTGTGGGGGGCAAGCCCCCGAGTTACGGCATTTTATGTGAGCTGCAGTGGCAGGGGGTCCTCCACTGGGGGCGCCACCACTTTTGCATCCGTTCTGGAGCACCAGGAGTGGGTGGTCCCCGGGAATGCCCCGTGAGCAGCCCCGTTGGGGTGGTCATTTGGTAATTTGTCCACATGTGCTCATTTTTTACACTTGGGGGTCCCCGAGGCAGCTGGGGGTCCCTGGAGCTCCGGGGGTCCTTGGAGGGTGTAGTTTGGCAGGTAAGGAGTGTGTGTGCAAAATGTGGCATGGATCGGGGCAATGGGTGCGGAGATATGAGCAGGGCAAAAGTGTGACGTGTGTGACGGAGTGACGGACGGACACCTGGAGCAGCTTTCTGAAGTAAGTGCGACCTACGGTCGCAACCAATAAACTGCTCACTTCATCTCCTGCCATTTGGTCTCTCTTTTAACATTGTACACCACTGCACACTGCTCACAGGTCTGCCATGCCAGGTGTGAGTAATCACAAAGTGGGTTTGGGTCCTTGCAGAGGTGGCGCACGTCACCTCTTTAGGTGCCTGTAAGGTGGCACTGCAAAGTGAACGACGCGTCACGCTAGACGTTCGGGCCGCGTAGCGGCCCGAACTTCTAGTGCTTTACAAATCTGTTAACATTATCCGCGAATGAAACGAGTGTTGTGATTGGTCAAAAAATATAGTTTCCGGGGGAAACGGAAATCCTGTCCACTCAGGACTTCCTAGACACTCGCTGCTTTAGGTCGAGACCAGGCTCTTCTCTTCGCAGATGAGAGCGAGAGAGTGAGGCTGGGACCGAGGCTAGTGTGTCCCTGGTGTGTGTGTGTGTGTGTGTGTGTGTGTGTGTGTGTGTGTGTGTGTGTGTGTGTGTGTGTGTGTGTGCGTGTGCGTGTGTGTGCACATGTACAACTGTAATCTCTTCTGCCCTGATGTTTGTCAATCACATGCCCCTCCTGTTTACTGCACCACCATTGGACCCATAAATATGTTCATAATTCCCTTTGTGTATCATTATTACATTATTATGTAATATTGTTACAATTCTCTTTGAGAGTAACACTAAAAATCAGTTCAACCTGGTTACAATGTCACACATAGAAAGGTCTCAACAAAGCCAGTAGATCATTAATGTAGCAGCTACAGTACAATTGTCATCGTAAAAAAAAACACCACGCCAGTGAGGAGCCCCCACCGTGAGGACCTGGAGCCTCCGTCCCACCCAACACTCACTGTTGACAGACTCCGCCCCCATTCGGTAGGAGTACATGCAATGCCAATTATCACCCTCCACGCCCAGCTTTCCTACCCCCGAACAAGGGCCAATTGTGTTTGTGTAGACTCTCGACAAAGCCGGATGCACCGCGGTGGATTCAAACCCACAACCTCAGCAGTGGTGGGCAGGGACTTTACCACTGTACCACCAAGTGCTTAAAAAAATTAAACAAACAAAAAAAACGACGAAAAAAAACAACACACTAGGCAAAAGTAAAAATAACTAAAATAATGAAAAATCTTAACGAGCGATGCTGTGATTCTATGAAAACAAACACATGATTCCACTTCATGTTTTTAAGTTAAATCATTTTTTAAAAGTATTTTCTAAAATCTTTGTGTCCTGAAGTCGTATTGAAAAACATCATGTTTCCCTAAAAAAGCCACTGTGCATCCATGTGTGTCCTTGAGCAAGGCATTAAACCTGTCATTGTTAATTTCCTTTGAAGTTACTCTGTATGATCATGTCGTGAAAAATATAACACTTAAATATAATAATCCAACTTCAGTGTGTCCACCTTAAGTACATCAGTGCAGTTTTACACCAACCCAAGATGTTCAGAGAGGAATGGGTCAATATCACAGAGAATGAATATCATGATTGAACTCGCAGCAGTTCCTTTGTTCCTCACTGTATCGATGACAAAACGTGCCATGTCATTTTTCACATGCATCGCGTTGGCCTCATCCTGATCAGCATTGTTTATCACACTCTTCTCTAAAAGCTTGTCGTGGAGAATTTTGAGAGTGCCAACTGAAACATTGTTGATGAAGCTACTCCGCACAGCAAACAGCCTCTCTTCTGCTGGAAGAGTCAGTGTGCGTTGAACTTGTTGTTTTCTTAAAGCAGGAGCTGAAAGCTTTACACAGCGTTCCCATGCACAGTCAGAAGTTTTACTGTGTCTTAGAAACAGCTTAACATGCTTAAACTTTGCCTCTAATGTCACTTCAAATGTTGAAATGTAATTGTGATAGGAGGATTCATCAACTTTAAATTTAGCCTTATTTGGTTCAATTTTGATGGAATCATCTTGAGGGAAAGTGGAGAGGGTGTATTCATGGTTTGGGATTAGTTCACAGGAAGGCTTTTCAATGTAAATTTCCTCTCGTATGCTCCTTCTCTCCTTCAGCATGTCATGCCGTGCAACGTTCCCTGGCAGCAGCAACACATTCAGGATTGAACTTGGATCACCATCATCATCATCTTCAATCGGTGGTGTATAAAACAGTGACACCAATGCCTGGACAGGACTGGGCCCGAACAACATCTCCATGATGACACCAAATAAAGATAATCCAGTTACATTTATGATAACGTGAGTTTCTGTGATCACATGGGGTTTGATCAGCTCAATGCTATCATCATCCATCACATGGAAAACAGACAAGGATTTGCCTCCACCCATGGAGAGGATCTCACAATGTGGAAAGTGTAACTGACACACAGACCTCTGAGAACCTTTGATGTCAAACAGTGGTCCTGCAGGCCTCTTGCTAAGCTGGGGTAGAAGCCTTCGGGCCCAGGGGACTGTCCTGTAAGTCACATCTCCCTCTGTCTCCATCTTAAACACCAGGCCGGTCACACTGCATTGGAACAGTCCTGCTTGGGTGCAGTGGAACCTGTAGCTTTCCTTGTTTTCCACAACAATGATATCAGGTGTAATTTTCTGTGTTTTGTCCAGTAGCGTAACATCATTTAAGCTGTGGGAGCGCTTTGCTCTGAAACCTGCCTTGTTCTCTAAACATGGCATTTGGCTCAGTGAGGGTAAGCTGTGAGAACGAGGCAGAGAGATGGATTCTTCTATCCTCAAACCACTACTTAGATCAGTTTCATCTTGGAGCTTCAGAGAGGGATGTAGAGAGGACAATGACTCTGTAACAGGCTGGTCTGTGGTTGACAAATCAGTCTCCTTCAACTCTTCTTTTCTTCTCTTTCTGTCTTGTGTTCTCTGTGAAGACACCATATGCTTCACTCTTGTTCTGTCTTCTTCTACATCTAACTCTTTCATCTCATGTGAAGTGTCTTCCATCTCACTACGTGTAACCCCTCTCATATACTCTCTCCTTCTTCCAGAGAACACCATTACTCTGCTTTTTTCTATCTTCTGACCTAAAATGTCTTCCATCTCACTATGCTTCACTCCTTCAGCTGTGGAGGAGGAGGCTGTGAGACGTCCTTTTTGCTTTACAGTGCTCATCTTCTCTTCTTTTAATTTAGTCCCAGAGACAACATGGGAATAAGTATACTCATTCCCAGTTCCCTAAAAAAGAGAAAAGAAAATTAAATCATGGACATTTAACTTATTAACCACATTGACACACTAGTAAACACAGAGGCAGAGAGCATCGTAACTCAGTATTAAGCCAATATTTCAGGGTGAAACCAGAGAACAGCTGTCTGCCAGGGTGAGAGGAGAACAAGGAATGTGTCATTTAATGTATTATTTATACATTATTTAATTTATTATTTTAATACCGTAGGAATGTATTCTGCTGACTTGTGTTTACTGTCTCAACACAGTTATTCTGCATTCTCATGTGTTGTCTAGAAGGAGTTGGCCTTTATGCAAAGACTCTAACCCCAACATCTAGCCTTTATGCAAAGACTCTAACCCCAACATCTAGCCTTTATGCAAAGACTCTAACCCCAACATCTAGCGAACATCTAGCCATACCCATATCATAGGCTGTTAGCTGGGCAAAAAGTGTTCATGCCAATCTAAGATATGAAGCGGTCCAAGTAGGCTACAGCAGGTGTTTTCAGTCTCCTCCCACCAGTCATGATGAGAGGTATCATTGCTTCACGCAAATGTTTACCTATATTTGTTCATCATGTCATGGCCAGAATTACTATGGTTACTTGTTACTTCCACCACTGTTTGTTACTTTTTATCTCTACATATTGTTATTTTCAAAGTAATAAGTTGAAGCTTTTTTGTTAGAGAATTATCAAGTAATTTACAGATCTCTACCATTAAATAAATAGTAATAGTGTATATTAGTATATTGTTATGACATTCTAAGCTAGGTAGCTGTACTAAAATGTTATCAGTTATAACATCAAGTGCAGAACTGAAATATGCTTGTCTTAGTTTTTTTAGAAGAAGTATGACAGTAAAGTTTAACTCATTGCCTGCCATGGACGAGTTAACTCGACAAATTCTGCTATGGTCAGCCTCCCAACAACGAGTTTGGACAGGTTTTTTTTCTTCGTTTTTTCACACAGAACCAGGAGATAACGTGATCCAAAGATTTACTGCTCCATTCACTTCCTGGTTAACGTATTACTTAAAAATACTGTATCTCGGTTCCTGTGTCTTTTTTTTACTTTTTTGAAATGTTTTTTTTGCAATTTTTATGCAATTTTTAACGGCGTATAACATTTTTTTCCGGAAGCACAGTGAAACCCTCCGTGATTCGCAATCATCAGGGGATCGATCATACTGGAGATAAATATTCTGTGACTACTTGAAAAGGTAAGAAAAATGAAAAATCGCTGGCAGTCTGGGATATGACTGGATATGAGATTTACTTTTTTAATAGTATGCAGTTTGGTTTGGTTCTTCAACAATACTTTTTCCAGATTCTTTTTTAATCCTGACAAATATCCTATATTATACGTTTTACATTATTATGTAAAATACTAAAACAAAAATAAATAAAATAAAACTATAATCATCGATTGTTGTTTTTCAAAATAGTAAAATATGCCTAACTAGAAAAAGTGCTCCTTGGAGCACAGGTCTCCGCCAGGTCAGGTAGGTTAGTGTGAGCCAGCAATGTGCGGAATTCAACAATGAGGCTGAAAGGTAAAATATCGCATGGATTGGACGGCTACGTCTTGATCACTTGACTAAAGAGATAATACGTACCGATCTGAGCGATGTTTGGACAACATTTGTAGGAGTAATATAAAATAAATTGTTTTGCAAAAATCTGCCTCCTGGTGACGCTATAATAGGGCAATGTTGAAAGGGTGGCATTTGCTCCTCAACGTAATGCGAATGTGCGTGCAAAGTTTCACCGTAATCGGACGCTGCGTTCATGATTTGCGGCATTTTGTTCAAAACGGACCACTCCTGCAAACTTCAAATGTCAATCTTAGCCAATCAGGATGTAATATGAAAACAGATCCATATTGATCACAAGACTATAGAGAGCATGTGTACCGATTTGCGTGAAATTTAGATACAATCTGAAAGAGTAATATTCAAAAATGTGTTTTACATATGTCGGCCTCCTGGTGGTGCTATAAAAGGCAGATGTGAAAAATGCAGCACAGAGGTTTTTCCTTGGCCTCTAGTGAGTGCACATACAAACTTTTACACAGATCGGTGCAGTTACAGGTAACTGATTTGGCCGATTTAATTGGCTGATTTCAAGTGGCATTTCTTCCTCGGCCGAGTGGGAATGTGCTTGCAAAATTTGCAAATTGCATGCTGTGTTCATGATTTGAGGCATTTTGTTCAAAACGGAGCACTCCTGCAAACTTTGGAAGCCATTCTTAGCCAATCAGGATGGAATATGATAAATCTGAAACACCCGTTTCGTTTAATAACTATAGAGATACTGTGTACCGATTTGCGTGATGTTTGGACAACATCTGTACTGTAGGAGTACTGTAAACATTTTTTTTCAAAAAGCGGCCTCCTGGTGGCGCTATAACAGGCCCATGTGGGACAGTGTATGTGCACAGTTTCGCTGGGATCAGGCCAACGGTGCCGGAGATTAGCTGTTCACAGATGGATGGACTTTCAATAAGACAATAAGACTAGGCATAAAGGGATAGGGCCCTATGCGATATGCACCTCAACCACTTGGCCATCGGCACCCCGCCTGTTTCATTTGAAACATGTTTTAATTGTGTTAAATATTCTGCTAACGTTTGAACTGATGGACTATCAATTATGAAAAAAAAAAAAACTATAATCACCTTGACACCAAGAGGAAGGGGAGATGTTGATCGCTGACGTATGGGCTGAATCCACTTCCCAAGAGCCTGTTTTCTGCTCAACTTCTCCTGTTTCAACTTCTCACCGTCATCACTGTCCATCTGACCAGACTGGTCCATCTCTACAGAAGAACAACAAACAAACATTCATTACACATGATGAGTATAGAAGACATGAGGAGTGGACCAAGTACGTAACCCTGGGAGTCCCAGGTCTATAGGGTTTAAGTAAGTAAGGGTTCCGGACGAAATGTAGTGTAGAGAGAGAAAAGAAGAGGACCCAGAACCGAGCCTTGCGGAACCCGAGGAGTGAGCCTGCGTGGTTCTGACACAGACTCAGCGTCACCTGGTAGGAGCGACCCGTCAGGTAGGATGCAAACAAGGAGAGTGCAGAGCCTGAGACACCCATCCCCTCAAGGGTGGAGAGGAGGATCTCATGGTTCACCGTGTCGAACGCTGCAGACAGGTACAGGAGTATCAGGACGGAGGAGAGAGAGTTCGCTCTAGCGGTATGGAGCGACTCCGTCACTGCCAGGAGGGCAGTCTCGGTCAAGTGACCCACTTTGAACCCAGACTGGTGGGAGTCGAGGAGGTTGTTCTGGTGGAGGTACGAGGACAGTTGATTGAAGACAGCAAGTTCAAGAGTTTTTGATAGGAAGGATAGAAGGGAAACCGGTCTGTAGTTCTTGATCTCAGAGAGGTCAAGGGTTGGTTTCTTCAGCAGGGGGGTGACTCTGGCAGTCTTGAAGGCAGAGGGAAAGCATCCAGACATCAGAGACGTGTTGATGATGTGGGTCAGGAAGGGAAGGAGTTCAGGTGCAGTGGACTGCAGCAGAGTGGATGGGACCGGGTCCAGGGAGCATGTGGTGGGGCGACTAGATGTAACAAGGTGAAGGACCTCGTCGTTAGGGGAGAGGGGAGAAAAGTGGGTTAGAGAGGGAGGCGGGGAGGGAAAAAGAGTAGATGATGGTAGAGAGGGAGAGGTGGAAAGCAGACGGGTGTGGTTGGTGTGCAGGGCACCAGCCGGGGGGTGAGAGAAGGAGGATTGGATATCGTTAACCTTCTTGCCGAAGAAGTTGGCGGAGGAGGTGGGAGGAGGGGGTGGTGGTTGGAGGAGAGAAAGTTTCAAAGAGTTTTTGAGGGTTGGAAGCAGAAGCTGAAAAATATAAACTTTTATAACTAATCAAATTATAACATTAATATTCAAAAATAAAACTTGATTCAATGTGTCTTTAAAAAGTTTATACTTTACCATTTTCAGAGTGATGAATGACTTTGTATATGCTTGTGTCACCTAGAGGTGAACAAATAAACATTAATGTGGTGTTTATTTTTATTATTTCAAACACGGTTTCAATTAAGTTAATTATTCTGCTAATTAGAACTGACATAATGTAGTTCCAAAAATGACATCAATTGTTTAATGAATACAAAATTATTTTAAGCTTGAAGTTATAGATTAATTTAAATTTGAATTAGAGCCATTGTGTAGCCAGAATTGTTCTTAACCAACATGATTGGTTCAAAAACTGACCTTGTTGCAGTGGGAGGTACACATCATCAGGAGTTCCACTTTGATTGGTCTTCTGGTCTGCTGAGCCTTTATTGGTTCCCTGAGACTGAACTGGTCTGTGATCAAAAGATAAATATATTTAACATCAATTAAAGTAGAAAACTAGATGTAATCTATGGTGTTATTTAGGTGAATAGACAGACATCAATACTGTACTTACCTGATACAACATGGATCTGTACATTAAAAGGGGAAAAAGGACTCATACATTATGACAGTGTCAACTAAAACTATAACGAAACATTTTGCCGATTTCGTCAACAAATAAAAACTAGAGTAGAACTAAGACATTTTATACGTGGCTGTGTGTGGGTGTCAAGCACAACGCATGTTGTGAGCTTGTAGATCGGCTATTTTCGGCACAGAAAATAGCCGATATAAATCAGGCATCAAGGCCTGCCAAAATGTCATTTTGTTGATTTGAGATTTAGTGAGATTTAAAATCTTGAGCCCTGGACTTCACTGACTGAAGTAGGGATCACATTAATCACATTAGATTCACAGATTAGAGATTTCATGTATTTCTTTAAAGTTATTTTCATTCAAATGAAATGTGATTTAACTTGCACTAATAATGACTTAAGTTGATTGTTCACTAGTTCAAATATAGTATTTCTTAATTATTAATAATAATCATAGCTTGTAGATTGGCTATTTTCATCATTTTAAATTGTTTTTAAATAATAATAAAAAAAGGAACATACAAGGTTTCCACCCGACAAATTCTTTATAAATAATGGCTGAGTAGATATCTTCAACCAGCTGTAATAGGGCCATATGCTAATTTAAGTGGTGCAACATTCTGTTATGAACCAGTTTTTCCAATATGTTAGAGAAACAACACTGATATTGGCCGATAATTATTCAAAAGTCTTGCATCTCCAGATGTATGCAGAGGGATAACGTTGGCAATTTTTAAATCAGTTGGAACCTCCCCAGATTGCAGAGATACTAGGTTGAATATGTGTGTGTAAGAGGTTTAATAATAGAAGAAGATACTGATTTGATCAATGAAGCACCAATATCATCATGACCAGCTGCTGATATCTTCAATTTAGAAATTAATTCCAACACCTCTGTTTCATAAGTATCTTCAAACTGTAAAAGAGTAGGGAAGTTACCCTTAATGTAATCTAAATGTTTTCCCATAATAATACTTAGTCAACTAAAAGTAGACTAAAAGTTAAACATTTCGGATGACTGCTATGACCAAAGCTAAATGAAATTAACACTGCATTATGATCAGTGTGTTAACAGCATAAGAAGTTCAAAATGTATTATGAAATAAGGCATTTATCATATAATATTGGCAGAGGCATGTAGAATGTAAAAATGATATTGCACGGGTGATAAGACACAGGTATTGTGTATATTATAGTGTTTAAACATGTGCAAAAAAAACATTATTTGGCTCCAAATTGTAGAGAACATAGTTCACATCCTGTATGCAGATGTGACTTATATTCATTGGAATGCCTTCTTACTGTATAGGTTCTCTAATTGGCTGTGTGTGTGTGTGTGTGTGTGTGTGTGTGTGTGTGTGTGTGTGTGTGTGTGTGTGTGTGTGTGTGTGTGCGTGCGTGCGTGCGTGCGTGCGTGCGTGCGTGCGTGCGTGCGTGCGTGTGTGTGTTTGTGCGCGCGTGTGCATGCATGCGCGTGCGCGTGTGCGCGTGTGTGTGTGTGTGTGTGTGTGTGTGTGTGTGTGTGTGTGTGTGTGTGTGTGTGTGTGTGTGTGTGTGTGTACCTCTGCATTTCTTCCAGAAGCACAGACCCAGAATCAGCAGAAAGATGGAGACTCCAGCCCCAATCACAGGGTAGAAATATGGAGGCAGAGGGTCTGATTCTAAAGAAAAATGAGACAAATATTCCTCTTGAACAACATTTTAAGAACTGTGAATCTCTTTTAAATGTCAAACATTTCAATTTCAGACTCATATATGTACACATTTACACAAGAGCAGGGCAGAACCACCGTTACAAATCAGATTGGGGTTTATTCTAAGGATGGACCATGTGGATCAGACTTTGATCATGTGAGGTGCAGCAGAGCAGCACAGCCTCTAGGGGTCACTAATGGGAGGTTTAAACTCTTGTAATGTGTTTATTCATTCATCATTATTGCATGACTATCTCACCTGTCACATCCATCCAGCTCTCTGGTGACTCTCCAAGGTCAGAGATGTTACACTTGTAGAATCCTTCATCAGACTTGTAAACACTGTGGATGGTCATCTGTCCTGTAGACTCAGTGCTGATGAGGGATCCATCTTTATAGAAATCAGCTGGGAGGTCAGAGGATGGTTTACCAGTTGTCTTGTCTTTGTACAAGCAGCGGAAAGTGACATCATTTCCTTCCATCACAGGAAGTACAGGACTCTCCAGGATCACACCTCCATCTAGAATCAACGATAATGCACATGAATACCTCCCACTGCTTCTCCCTGTATATATACATTTATTTATTTAGCTCGTTATGCCAATTCCGTTATGCCAATTCATTACCCCACACACATTTCTGTGTGTTGTCAATGCTATCGTATCTTATACAGTTATATCACCCTCCCTACCCGTCTTCCCTCCCCCGAAAACGGGCCAATGTGTTCGCATAGATGCTCGATAAGGCCAGATGCGCCGCAGTGGATTCGAACCCCCAGACCCCCCGCGGTGGTGGGCAGCTACTTTACCACTATGCTGAATGTATTGAAAATATTGATGTGATTATATTGATCGTACATTGGATTGTAATGTTGATGGACTGGCTGAGTTCTCCTGACTTGGACTGACACCAGTAAACTCCTCCGTCCGAAGACCCCGCCCACGTGATGACACAGTAATCTGTAACACAACATCACAATGTAAGGAAACAGAGATTTTGGTTAAAAGAGCATCTGTCTGTCTGTCTGTCTGTCTGTCTGCATGTCTGCATGTCTGTCTGCATGTCTGTCTGTCTGTCTGTCTGTCTGTCTGTCTGTCTGTCTGTCTGTCTGTCTGTCTGTTTGTCACCAGCCGTATTTCTGTCTGTCTGTCCTACATACTTTCGGTTCTTCCAAATTCATAGCCGCAGACTTCAACATCCTCCTCTCCGGTCTTTCTTCTCACAGACCACTCCAGTGTAGAGTTCCCTTCTTCCTCACAGCTCAGTGAGATGGACTCAGATTGAAAGAACTGAGATCTTTCTGGACTGACTCTCAGAGACACTGAGAGAGAGAGAGCGAGAGAGAGCGAGAGCGAGAGCGAGAGCGAGAGAGACAGACAGACAGACAGACAGACAGACAGACAGACAGACAGACAGAGACACACACACACACACACACACACACACACACACACACACAGACACACACACACAAACACACACAGACAGACAGACAGACAGACAGAGAAACCGAGAGAGATAGAGATAGAGCGAGAGAGAGAGAGAAAGACACACAGAGAGAGTCAGACAAAAAGTTAACTCCACTGTACCAGTCATTATAGTTCGTAGTGTGTGTGGACCTAGAATCATAGAATTAAAACAGGGAATGAGTATGATCACACTTGGCGCCCCAGTAACCACATGGGTTGCTATAGATTATAGTGCTCCACTTCAGGGTGGTATAAAATAACAAACTATGTACAATGTGAATATAAATGGTTCAAATGGACAATAAATAAAGTTTCCAATTAATGTTTATTGTGTATCAACAGGATGGCTTGTCTCACACTACCCATAAAGCAATGTATTAAAGCTGTCTCACCCTTTGTTTGAGCAGGTCCACAACAGACTGGGAGATACACCACTGTGTGGAGAGAGAGAGAGAGAGAGAGAGAGAGAGAGAGAGAGAGAGAGAGAGAGAGAGAGAGAGAGAGAGAGAGAGAGAGAGAGCGCACGCGAGAGAGTGTCCAGGGTTATTCAAGTTAATCATTCATTCAGCTCTCCATTCAATTCATTTCAATAGTTTATTTGATATCAAGTGTCAGTGAAGTACATGTCAATAATGTTTCACTTTGCAACGTAGATGAATCACACTTCAATATTCAACTATATGATTATCCTGTCTGCCATTCCATCCATAGATAACTAATGAACCACACCTTTAATCCACAGAAATTTGATTAGATAACCCAATTGGATTATTCATTATGGATAATGGTCTTGTAATCTATACATTTTCATTATTATCTCACCTCTCACATACATCCTTCTCTTTGGTGACTCTCCAAGGTCATAGATGTTACACTTGTAGGAGCCTTGATCAGACTTGTGAACACTGTGGATGGTCATCTGTCCGGTAGACTCAGTGCTGATGAGGGATCCATCTTTATAGAAATCAGCTGGGAGGTCAGAGGATGGTTTACCAGTTGTCTTGTCTTTGTACAAGCAGCGGAGAGTGACATCAATTCCTTCCACAGGAAGTAGAGATCTCTCCAGGATCACATCTCCATCTAGAACCAACAGCAGGTTGAGTTATGAACATCTATAGAACCAACAGCAGGTTGAGTTATGAACATCTATAGAACCAACAGCAGTGAGTTATGAACATCTATAGAACCAACAGCAGGTTGAGTTATGAACATCTATAGAACCAACAGCAGGTTGAGTTATGAACATCTATAGAACCAACAGCAGGTTGAGTTATGTTATGTCTGTTTACCAACTACTACAATATATTAATTATTAATTATATTGATATCATTATATTGATTGTACCAGAGATCTGAATGTTGATGAACCGGCTTCGTTCTCCTGACTTGGACTCACACCTGTAAGATCCACTATCTCCAGGATGCAGTGACCTGATGATACAGGAAACTGCTAGAAGGAATCACAATGAAGAAAGAAGGATTTCATTATCTGTCTGTCTGTCCATCCACCCATCCATCCATCCATGCATCCATCCCTATATACCTTTGGTGGTTCCCCATTTACTGCAGGCTCCATTCACCCTCTTACTGTAGTATCTTCTCACAGTCCACTCCAGTGTAGAGTTCCCTGCTTCCTCACAGCTCATTGAGATGGACTCACCTTTAAAGAACTGACCTCTATCTGGACTGACTCTCAGAGACACTGGAAGAGAGAGAGAGAGAGAGAGAGAGAGAGAGAGAGAGAGAGAGAGAGAGAGAGAGAGAGAGAGAGAGAGAGAGAGAGGGGGGGGGGGGGGGTGTAAAAATGAATAGGGACGTGCCTCTACTAACTACCGTATACATTGAGTGCCTAATACTATTAAAACAAACTATGTATATGAACTATTCATTTTATGAATCCATAAAAAAGTATACATGCATTTATTTGATGATGTGGATTGTGGTGTGTTTGAAAATCTCTGAATTAAGTTGTGTATTTAGTTATTTAATTAAGTTGTGTGAAGTAATGTTTATAGTGTATTGAACAGGATGGTTGGAACCAGACTGTGTTGGTTGGAACACATCAGATGGCTTGTCTCACACTACCCATAATGCAATGCTTTTAAGTTGTCTCACCCTCTGTTTGAGCAGATCCACAACAGATGAGGAGATACACCACTGTGTGGAGAGAGAGAGAGAGAGAGAGAGAGAGAGAGAGAGAGAGAGAGAGAGAGAGAGAGAGAGAGAGAGAGAGAGAGAGAGAGAGAGAGATGTTCATTAATGTTTAGTTAGTTCAATATTCAACTATATGATTGTCCTGCAGCCTGCATGTACATACATTCCATCCACACACCTTTAATCCTCTGAAATGTACATATCTAAAAATACTCTGTTTCAAGGTAAAGGCCTGTGTTCAAAATGTTACTTGAGTGAAAATACAAAAGTATTGGCATCAAAATATAATTAAAGTACCAAAAGTAAAACTACAAAAATGTTTGAAAATAGCAGATCTACAAGCTCACAACGCTTGTAGATCGGCTATTTTCAGATAGCCTATGTATAAAATAGGGCTAAAGTGGTTAATGTATGTTTTATAATGTAATAATGTATATCAGCAAAGTAACTAGTAACTAAAGTTTTCAAATAATTGTAGTGGAGTATAAAGTACAATATCTGCCACTGAGATATAGTGGAGTAGAAGTAAAAGCATTGAAAATTGGAAATACTCCATGAAGTAAAAATACCTCAAAATTGTACTTAAGTACAGTACTTGAGTAAATGTACTGAACTGTAAAAGTTACTTTACACCACTGCTAAGGGCCTTCTAAAGAGAAACCACAGAGTGCTGCGTCACTGTCTGGGAACTGAACTGACCTCAACCACAAGTGTCGTGCAAACAGCCGCGACATTAGCTAACTGTACAGACAGGGCTCTCTCTACACGCAATACTTACCCAGCTGGACACTTTATACTCATATTATAAAGGCTAAGCAATCAATACATAATTCATAATGGATTATTATTGCTGCTGAGACACATTTACAATAGAATCTGGTTGTCAAATATGTCTCTTATCATTGTTATCCCTCAAATACCATGTAAAAGTGACCGATTGACCAAGGCTCTAAAAAGTGGACACGTCCAGAGATGCAAAGTTTGGGGGTTTTATCTTTACCCAAACAAATCGTCCACCAACAGTTATAGTGCAGCAAATAAGTGAAGGCCTTAAATAACAAAAATCTAAATAAGACTTGACAAAAATATGGAAAATGGCAACACTTGATGGCAAACTAAAGAATACAACCTAGGAACATGTCAACTTAATAAGAGTGAAATAAATTACTCACATGATAGTATAGATGTTGATGCAAACATCATCGTGACAAACTGACTGAGCGACTGTCTAACTGAGTGAGAGCGGCAGTGTGTGGTTTGACATATAGCTTTCTACTGGCTGAAGTGGCTTTTTCCTGTATGCTCGCTCACCCCTGCCCCCCCCCCCCCCCACACACACACACACACACACACACACAAACAGGCAGGGCAGTGCACAGACTTTTGGGTCACAATCACAATCACAATAATAACCATAATACAATTGCAAACTGCATGATAAAAACAGAATTTAGAAGAAGAAAATAGTCTATTGATTACAGGAGGACAGTAGCACATTTATAAACCACAATCTAAACAATGTAGACCCAGTCAAGCAAATGTGTAGCTACACTTAAAAAATATGGATGACAATTTTGAAACATTAAAAGAAAAGGCTTTAGAATTTTGACAGATTAACCCGTTGAAAAGCCTGTTAAAGGAACGTAGCAAATTCACACGTTGCGTGTTGTGTCGTGCAAGATGGCCCACATTCTAAAAGCAGACTTCACACCCACAATACATTGGCCCTCATTTATCAACGCAGCGTATAAACCGGCGCATATTTTTCCATATATTCGGCCGTACACCAACGTCGAAGTCACATTTATCAACGCATCCTACACAGCTGATCCGAGCTTACACTTGGTCCCAGCGTTGATAAATGTCACGGCTGAAACGAGCGTCATTTAAATAACACGTTAAATAACACCCTTAAAATATTCGCAAAACGCCCCGATTTTACGACATGAAGACGAACCAGAATACGACCAAAGACATGAAAAGCCAATAAGAAACGCCACACACGCACACGCCTCTCTCACTCGCTCTCTCTCGCTCTCTCTCGCTCTCTCGCTCTCTCTCGCTCTCTCTCTCACACACACACACACACACACACACACGCGCGCGCCCGCCCAACTTTGTCTTTCATGTAGCGTAGTGGTACATGAGACTCGGGCGGAATGCAGTGATTCCGTGCCGCCACGTTAATATTGGAGCGTCGGGTTTATATCCTTAACCCAGCCAGGTTGTGTAGCCTACATAACTCTCTATGACATAACTCCATAACATGATAGGACAAGCTACTGTAAGTTTGTAGACCTCACTGTCCATGAAAAGGTGCCGTCCCGACCGCGGGACTCCAGGCGCAAAAGCGCTCGTATATTTTTGAAAATAGCAGATCTACAAGCTCACAACGCGCTGGCTTGTGAGCTTGTAGATCTGCTATTTTCAATACAGACAGATCTACAATCTTATCTGAATGACTGTTAAAGCAGTTTGTTTAAATTACTTTATAAAATGATATATTTTCACAGCGATTATTTATTAGTGTAGATATACACATTTAGGAGTGGATTATGTGTCTAGATGCCTGTCAGACAGTCAGACAATGCTGCTCCGCAGGTCTAGGATGGAATAAACGGGTGCAGCCAACGTCAACAACTAGTCTCGACCAGACGTGAGATCTCAGCGTACGGTAGGGTGAAGCCCACGTCAGGATATATTGATAAATGCCGAAAGGTGCGGTGATTACGCCGTACGCTCATTATTTGGGCTGCACCGCGTTGATAAATGAGGGCCACTATGTCTCAGACACGCTGAGGACATGCCTCCATTTCCTGCTGATGTGTCTTATTCTAAGTGTCACATACTTACAAAGTGCACAGTAAAAAAATGCATTTACTTGAGTACTGTACTTAAGTATATTTTTTGAGTATCTGTACTTTACTTGAGTATGTTTATTTTGGATACTTAATGCGCACTCCATACATTATGAACCACTTAAAGCTGCACTATGTAACTGTCCTCTTCTACCCCAGATTTGAACCCGGTTTCCTGCGCAAGTCCTGATATTTTTTACCATTGAGCTAATAGAGCCGGCCATCTTGCTCAGGGGATAAATTGAATATTGACCATCAGGTCAAAATTCGTGTCAGATCCTGTGTCTAGGTGAGACATGACCTTAGACACGATCTACAACTGGACACAAAACAACTAGATCTAAGACTGGACAAAATTAAAATGTATTCATTAAACATTTTTTACATAGTGTCGCTTTAAGCCCTTTCTAAAATATTATAAAAATAGCCAATGTACAAGTCCACAACACATTGCAATGCGACGCGTTGTGAGCTCGTAGATCTGCCATTTTCACTACTATTGATAACTTTTTTTTTTTGGGGCTTTTTATACCTTTATTCAGAGAGGGACAGGGAAAGTAGGCTGACAGGAAATGGGGATAGAGATGGGGGGTGACATGCAGCGAAGGTCGTCTGGAACGGGAGTCGAACCCGCGACACGCTGTCAGTCTGGCATTGCAGCCTAGGGTGCCTGGACCGTCACGCTACGGCCCAGGCCTCTACTATTGATAACTTTTGAACACTTCTGGTAAATCTTTGAATTTCTTCTCATTTCAATTCAGAAATGCATTGCTGTATAGTAGGGTTAGGGTTAGGGTTAGGGTTAGGGTTAGGGAGAGATGAAGCAGGGACCCCCTAGCTGAGAGAGATGAAGCAGGGACCCCTTAGCTGATAGAGAGATGAAGCAGGGACCCCCTTAGCTGAGAGAAAGATGAAGCAGGGACCCTCTAGCTGAGAGAGAGATGAAGCAGGGACCCCTTAGCTGAGAGAAAGAGGAAGCAGGGACCCCCACTACATATTGTATAAAATGATGTTGCTGATTAAACATTTTCATATAGATTTCATAGGTTCACAGAAACATCCGGTAAAAATACATTTACTTTTACTCATAAAGTACATTTCAGAGCCTGTACTTTTTAATTTTACTTGAGTAGTTATTTGAATGACTACTTCTACTTTTACCAAAGTAGTTTTTTACACAAGTAGTTGTACTTCTACTCGAGTACAGAATGTCAATACTTTTCCCATCTCTGCCTATGAGCTATGCACAAGCTCATCTTAGATCCCTGACCATGTACACTTGTAGATTCTGCCAGACGTCAGCGTAAGCTGGAGTTGGACATCTCAAAGATGGAGGAGGCCTCAGCCAAGGAACATCAGGGCCTGAGTGATTCCCTGGCCCAGGCAGAGACCAGAAACAGAGAGATTCAGGAAGAGTTGGAGAATCTGAAAACGGTCAGAGCGATTTCCTTCATCCATTTGAATGTTAATTGTCTGCAGATCTATCTT
Source organism: Gymnoscopelus microlampas (assembly GCF_963454915.1). Classification (NCBI taxonomy): domain Eukaryota; kingdom Metazoa; phylum Chordata; class Actinopteri; order Myctophiformes; family Myctophidae; genus Gymnoscopelus; species Gymnoscopelus microlampas. Next base: position 5,003,095 of record NC_139939.1, on the reverse strand, counting down.
ACTTTTCCACGGCAATCATTATGAGATAATGTGTATAATGTGTGCAGATCTATCTTACTTTTCCACGGCAATCATTATGAGATAATGTGTATAATGTGTAACGAATTGTGCATGCAAAGTTTCACACCGGTGCCGGAGATTAGCTCCTTTGGTCTTCCGTACTGGCAGAGACGATAATATAAAACCTTCGACTGCCAAAATAACGTGTTATCAACTAAAAGCATTAAACATGACTATGTCTGTCTGCCCTGCGCCAGGTGGTCAGGGAGAGTCTTCATGGGCATTGTGCCCATCTTAACCCTATTATCCAGGCATGCAGTCCAGCTCCCTCAGCCACACAAAACCAGCCAACTACCGGTGAGACTACGGTCGATACCCCTGTGTGTGTGTGTGTGTGTGTGTGTGTGTGTGTGTGTGTGTGTGTGTGTGTGTGTGTGTGTGTGTGTGTGTGTGTGTGTGTGTGTGTGTGTGTGTGTGTGTGTGTGTGTGTATGTGTATAATTTATACACAGAATTTTACTCTTGAGAGCCTAATATAAAACCATGGGTCTGACCTTTGCGTGCAAACCCTCAAGGGTCCTTTTGGTTTCATTTTACGCTCTTAAAGATCTTATAAGGGTCCATTTGGTTACCAACTCCATCATTTACCCCTCAAGGACCACAGGTGGTGCCTGGACCACTGGTTGAGAACCACTGAGCTATGGGAATCAAGTTGTTTATATTCATACAGGTCTATCTATGTCATCACGCAGCATATTTTCATTCACATGATGTATTTAAGATTGGACTTTTTATATAAAAATACACAAATATTTTACATCTATTGTTGGGTATGTCCATATTAAGACCTCAGATATGCTCTAGTGGGAGAAATTTATTTTTCATTTCACTACGTCTTAAATGTGTAAATGTCTTTCAGGCTCAAATATTTGGTGACCAGACCAACATCTGTCCCACCATCGCTGAAGTAAAAGGTATTTTCACCTTTCCCCCCCGGCAGGTTTCCCCCGCCTCGCCCCCCTCCAACGCCCCCACCTCGCCCGCCCCCTTCTCTCCCTTCTACTTCTCACGCACGGCGGGTGCTCCTCCACAGCGTCCGGCACACCGCCACCCGCCCCCCCGCCCCCCGCCCAAGATCCGCTCCTCCATAATTACTCCCCCTCGCCGCGCGGCACGCCGCCGCGCCCAGCCAGATCCTGCGCTCGCCACTCAGGCCACGTCTCCAAACGACCCAGCCTGAGTATTTTCTTTACTTTCTTCCCTGTTCACCCACGCTCCCTAAGCTCCGTCCCACCCACTGCACTCTGGCCACCGTCACCCCGGTAGACACCCCCGTGCTTTCAGCCAACCGGTCATCCCCGGTCCCAGCCAACCTCCGCCAGCACATCCTCAACGGTGCGTATGTCGATCTGGCGGAGCTCATCCAGCCCTCCATCACCGACCCCCTCCGCAACAGGGAAATCACAACCCGTCCGGTTGCCTCGCCGAGCTCCGTCAGCCCCTCCCCTCTCGTTCCCGCGACCTAACCCCCGCCGAATTCGGTTCGGCGGCACGGGGTTCTACTCCTACCACGTCCTCTTCGCCACCCAAGCCGCCGCCCGCCTTCAGCAGCTCAATCTAGGCACTTACTGGGGTGTCCAGGACCAAGAAATTTACTGCAGAGTTTTCACGTCCCGGACCGCCCAGTCTTGCTTGCTGTGCGGCGCCCCCTCCCACCCTGCCGCTGCCTGCACCACGGCCGTCGACACGGCCACCCCAAAGCCCCGCCCCAAACCCAGTTCCACCTTCACCGGCCGCCCACCACCACCACCCCCCCGCCCTCGTCCCACACCCCCCACACCCCCGCCTGGCCCCCCGAGTTCGCCACCCTCACCCACTCAGCCACCCACCCTTCCTCCGCCCTCCACGAGCTATACCCGGTCGTCATCGCCACGCTTCTTTGGGGCCCCGAATGGTCCCGAAGGAGCATCCTCATACACTCCGACAACACCGCCACGGTCGATATCATTAACAGAGGCCGTTCAAACTCCCTTGACATTTCGCCCCTACTCCGCCGTCTAACCTGGTCCTCCGTCACCCACCAGTTCTTAATCCGTGCAGCACACATCCCCGGTCACCTCAACCTAATAGCCGATTCCCTCTCTCGCTTCTCATTTCAGAGATTTCGGCAGTTAGCCCCGGAGGCAGACCTGCACCCCACTCCCGTTCCTCCGTTTTCGGAAGCGGTTCCACGCCTGCGGAGGCGGTTCCACGCCTCCGCAGGCGTCCCCTCCACTCACGTCTCGATCATTGCCGCATTCGTCACTCACGCTCACTCCCGTCTCCAACTCCGCACCTCCACCTTGCACGTTTACCTGAGCGGCATCAATTTCTTCCTCAAACTAATACACGGTTCCCCCTGCCCCGCCATCACGCACCCCCACGTCTCCATGCTGCTCCGAGGCCTCGCTCGCAGTGAGACCCCGGTTCCTTCCCGACGTCACCCACTCACCTCCGGCTTGCTCCTCAGCTGCCTGGTCACCCTCCGTTCCGGCTACCACTCCCCCCTGATCGACCTCACCCTCGAGTGCATGCTCCTGCTCGCTTTCTTCGGGTTCCTGCGCTGCTCCGAGTTTACATCCTCCTCCTCCCATTACAACCCCTCATGTCACCCTAGCCTCTCCGACCTCGCTCTCCATTCCACCGATTCCCTCACCTTCACTCTCAGGCGTAGCAAGACCGACCAGCTAGGGCGCACCTCAGTCATTCACATTTTTCAAAACCGGTACTCCACTCAGTCCCTACGAACCCCTTTCACGCTACGTCGCCCTGAGACTCTCTCTCGACGCCCCACCACTGAGACCGGTACCATAGCCACTCGCTCCTGGTTCCACCGCCACTTCCGCCAAATCCTAACCCTATCAGGCCTTCCTTCCCAGCTCTACTCGGGCCACTCCCTCCGCATCGGTGCCGCTTCCACCGCCTCCAGACAGGGTCTCTCGGACCACCTGATCCGCATCCTCGGCCGCTTGTCCTCCCAGGCTTACCACACCTACATCAGGAGTAACATCCAGGAAGTTCGGAATGCCCATCTCCACCTGGGTCGAACGTAACCTGTCACTCTGTTTCCCCCCGATGGGGGTCCCCACACTCGCTCCCCTCCGTCCCTAGACTATCCGCTCATCTCCTTGCTCTTTGGGGGCAGTATCCCGAGCGAAGGCAACGCCACCCGATTCGAGCCCTGTGGCCGTCCGCTCCCGAGACATACTCCCCCCACCCTGAGTCTCGCCCTACCCGGGTTCCACATCCACACACATCCACCCATTTTCGTTCAATACAATCCGTTAACTTGAGCAGAAGGTGTGGTCTCTTACTAGTGAAATGCAGTTGTATATAACAACGCAAGTTCAGGAGTGGAGACCTCCCTCTGCTTAACACGGCAACTCCCTGCTCGCCATCACCTTATCACCTACACCTGCCTTCCTTTATCAGCCAGCCAATCTCACGTCACAATCACCTCAGTAGACGAGCTTAAATGCAGCTGCGAGCCTTTGCTCCATGTTCCTACTACTTACGTGGTCTCGAACGCTCCCCCCGTCCACCCCAACTACCTCCGCCGCCTCAATACTAACCTTGCTTCCTTCTTCTCTTCTAGGAAGTGAAGGGGAAGAAGATGAATGGCATCCTGGCTGACATAGATTTGGTTAGTAGAAATGCATCAAAACATTTTCACTATATTGAGCTGTTAACTGTATGGTTTTCTTGTCCATATCTGCTCAAACATATGCACACATGGCAAATGGCCTGCTCATTTGGTGCTCTTATCCAAAGCACTTTACATTGTTTGCATTTCATTCATCCACTCACACCAATGATTGTGTAAACCATGCAAGACAACTACAACCTCATTGGGTGCATTTAGGGATTGGGTATATTGCTCAGGGACATCTGGACAGATTCAATTCTCTGGTCTTCAGTCAAACACAATTTGTCTAAATTCTGTTTCTGTTTGTCATCACTTAACAACATAAATGCAAGGAGGGAGCGCGTCTTGAAATGCCTGATGTTGTACCTCAATGAGGATCCCAACTTGCTCTTCAAGGAATATCTGGTAAGTTACTTTATCACTGTTTCCTATGTAGTGTTGGAACAGTGTTATATATCTCTGCTGTCCAGCCAGAAACTGCTAACTCCAAAACGCGCATTGTTCAGGAAACGAAAAAACAAAATATACGTTTTTCAGGAAATGAAGAAAACCTTATATTTTTAAAACAAAGCAATACTGCCTCATCAAAGTTGGTATAGTGACTTTATATATTGTCAGATACTTGCATGTGTCATTATAATATCAACACTTTAACCAAATCGCGGGTAAATCAACACTTTACCCAGCGCAAGTGGAGTTAGCAGTTTCAGACGAGCAGAAATCAAGCTGAAGTGGAGTTAGGTGTCCAAACCATAGGGTCCAAACAACAGTAGCTCCACTCGCTGCTGAGGGAGAGGTTTCAAAAGGGTACAAATCTTCAAAAGCTAAAAATGGATCTCCAAGCTCACAATGCATCACAACAACGTGTGAATTAATGCCCTGATGCTGCATGACACTTATTATAATAGTCCTACAATAATAAACAGGACTTTAAATATTACAATAACTTCTGCAATGAGGGAGTAGAACTAGCGCGACAGAAATGCTATGAACGCCTTTCTTCTTGTCACATTGCTCTCCTCATTAAACACTTCATAGATTTTAGAAATATAATTACTTGTTTTCATAACATTAGCGTCAGTGCTAAGTTTGATAAACAGGTACACTGCATAGTTTTAACAGACTACGGGGAGTTTGTTTATTTACGTGTTCCTCCTCTTTCACTGCGCAACGCGCACTGCTAATGCTGTGAAGCAGCACTGTGTAGAGGAGAGGGGGAAGTTGTTTGTTTTTGACGGACAGTTTGAGGATCCAATGGAGTTGGGAGTTTTCGTCAGAGGCGCTTTTTAATACTTTTCATTGTTTTGTTTTTTTCCCTTTTACACAGACGTAAAGGGGGTTCAATAGCGTTGATTTATGAAAAAAAAAAAAAAAAAAAACTGAAAATGGAGTTAGCTGGTCCCGGCTGGACACCGACGATATGTACTAAACACTTGGTCTACTTCTATCTAAGAATGTTTATTTGTGTTTTTGGATATAGTTTTCCTCTCTATGGTGTTCAGCATTTTGCTTATAGTGTGGCTTTGTTTGTCTTTTATAGGACTCAACCAATGCTGAGTGTGCAGAGACCGACATGGGACTCATGGGGATCTACACGGCTGGGAAGAATGAAAATGGGGAGCCAGAGGATGTTGGCATTGTCATCGAAGGCGTTAAGGTCCTGAATAACATCGGCAGTGTCATACTTGGGTTCATCATGCTCTTTGGCCTCATTTATGCGCTTGACTTGAGCTACCCAGACAAGTTCAAGTACACCTTTAGTTCATCCAGAAGATCATAATGAATTTGGATGCACACAAGCTGAATACAAAGATAGCGCAGCTGAAAATCAAGTTGTTTGCATAAGAGCTGGACATTGTTCTTTGTCACCATGCATGCTTGATCTTTTTTTTCTTTTTTTTCTTCCACTTTAATCTACAACCTATCTACAAGTCAATGCGACCATCATTGAACTCATGGACTCTGGTTTGTCTAAGACAGACCTGAGCTTAACTGACCTCATGACCTCATGGACTCCTAGTATGTCTGGGACCTCAGCTGCCACCTACCTACCAACCACCTGTTGGGAGTTCAGCTGCCACCTACCTGCTGGGACAAGTGGCACGTTTATCTTAGAGAGGCGTAATTAAGACTGGGCATTATTGTTTTCAACAGTTCTGAAGCTGTAACTGGACTTTTGATTCAAGGCACATGAGGAGTAACACTCTTAAATTGTTTTTTTTTTTTTTTTTTTTAAAGCTGTACATTTTAAAAGGTTTTCACCTTTGAGTGAATCAGTTTGTTAAAAACATTTTCACCTTGCTGCGAAAGTTTAAAAACTTAAAGGGTCATACTTTAAAAAAGGTATTGTTGAAAAGAAGAATACACATTGACCAAATTGTTATTATAAAATGTTTTAAAGGTTTTCACCTTTGTGTGGAAAAAAAAAAGTTCATAAACGTGTTCACCTTGCCGCTGTCTAAGAGAAAAAACCTAAAAGGTCAAAGTTTAACCTGCACTTTAATGTTTTAACTGTTAAAGGGGTAGTTCACCCAAAACATGACTTATTTTTTATCAATTACACACCCCATGAAGCCTTGAATTCCTGGAGACTTTAGTTTTTGTCCTATTCCTAGGCCAATAATTTGATGACCGGCGGATCTAGGAGACAGTCTCCATTGAGTCTTGACTCGGCAGGTCATTAAATTATTGGCTTAGGAATACGACAAAAACTAAAAATGAATTCAAGGCTTCATGGGGTGTGCAATTAGAAAATAAGTGTTTTTTTGGGTGAACTACTCTGTAACATTTTATAACCTGCACTGATATTTTTGTTTTTTGTATTTCATGTTGCATTGTTGCACAAAATGTAAAAGGGGGAAAAGAGTTAACCCTGCAGGATTTAAATGAAAACAAATGATAACCAAAGTTTTGTCTTCAGTGCATGTCTTATGGGGCTGAAAACTTTAAGTACAATTAGTTTGAGTTGTAAAAAGTAAATTTAGTGTAACTTTATTAATGTAATGATTATACGTTGGCTATATTGGATAGAAATGAGTTGCACCAGCACATTTAAGTTATATTAGTTTGAGTTGGACAAATGTAAATCAATTTGATTCATTTAAAGTATTTATTCTATATTACCTTAATGTCCTAAAAATGAGTTCGACTAATTGAAAAAACATTCGTTGGATTGAATGTACTTCGTTTGAGTTGGGGCTGCATATAGTTATTGGGATGGAAAAACTGCCTACAATTGAATTGCGTTCATCCAATTAGTGGAGTCACAAATGGAGGTTCCGTGACCATCCTTTGGCAAGGATGGTTTGACGATTGATTTGACCTCTATGGACCCTTTAAAAAAGATTTAGCCCCCAGGTCCCTCCAAAAAATCCCGGCATTTTTTGCTAGACAGCCAAATTCAAAATGGCGCCCGGCACCATCTCTAAAAATTAACTTTTGATCTGGATGACCTAGAATCATGTATGAAGGCACTTTTCCATACAAGTCAACCATGAGGATTCCAAATCTGACACAATTTTAATTGTAAGACCTCGTTTTGACTCCGAAATTCAAGATGGTCGACATCCACGAGTAAAAACTTATACCCAGGGGGCAAAGGGGGGTATGCTGCATTTGCCCTGCCATAAAAGGTTGGCCACCAGAAATAATATCTATGACCCAGTAGGATCACAACCTATATGGACAACAAGGTCACCTTGCTGCTGGAAATCCAATATGGCCGCCTCAATATTATCAGAAAATAGCTTTGGCAATAACTTTTGAACCAGATGGGCTAGAAATAAAAACTTGGTGTCTATTTCATGGTTTCAAAGCATGAGAAACTCAATAGAATACTTATCTTTATGATTGGGTGTGTCTGGACCTTTCATTTGCATATTTCAAAGATGGACGCCACGCAAAAATGAGTTTTACTATGACTTTTACAGTGACAGCTGACTGTTATGGCAAAAAGTCTGCTTTTTAAGCAATATGAACACATTTGGTCAGTTTGAGCTTTAATTTATATGTTGTCAATATGGCTGCAGTCATAAATAATGTATGGTATTACATTTTCCCTCAGATTTATTAATTTATAGATCTATAGTTGTGGGGATGATTGCAGAGAAAAATCGGAGAAAAAGCCCACAATGTATCTTATGTATAATTTTAATAAACTAAATACAATATAAACAGACACATGCACACTCCAAGACTTGCCAAAAACTTCAACTTTAGGGCTATACAAATTAACATAGTGGTATGCATTCAAGTAACATAACAAAAGATAGACTACTTAGTGACAAATAGGGTAAAGGCGGAGTTGAGGTTGCCTACAAAAGGTTAATTTTGACCTCTATGGTGCTGTCTTGCCTGCTTCTAAAGCCAATGATACTATGGTACAATGCTATTCACTGTCACTGTTGTCATGTGTTGCACTGATCCTGCTGCATCATGTCTCTAGTCCCTGGCAACGGCATCCTAAGTAGCATGGAATTGCCTTCTTTGCACGGGAACAGTTTTTCTGGCAGCCTTTGATACAGCTGCATGATATTGCCTTGTTCATTGACACAGGCCAGGCTGGCTCGGTAGATACAAGGGGGACTGCATTGCTAGCACTGAGAGACCATCCATACTCTGTGAAAGAAGGAATATCCGGCTTGGCGATATGTGCACATTTATCTATTATTGTTGCTAGAACAGCTCTTCTCAGGTGCAGGTCAAAGGCATTCTCTGTCGGGGGCAGCAGCTTTAAGAGGGTTGATCTATTATTGAGGAACTTGTACACTCTAAGCTTACTCAGGTCAAAATCCTCCTGGTGGTCCGCTTTGGATGTATATACAGCAATTGTGAGGTCTCGTGCCTGATTGATGGACGACATCTGAGAGGGAATCATAAGAGTTTTCACCAAACTCCTCAAGTGCAGAGATCCAGATGCATGATGGCCTTGAACCATGCCTTCTTCCCAGTGCAGAAGGGATAGCTGGTGGTACAGTATCTCTGCCACGTAAACTATGGATAAAGGGCAGGGCATGACACTGTGCGAGCCCCAGTGCTGATACCATTTGATGGATAGGAAGGTATGAATTTTGCTCTGTTCTCACCCACAGCTCTGGAAGGCATCTGAGATGGGTTGCTGCATAGTAAAGGCACATGATGATGATGTCTGTGTCATTGGCATGGATGACAACTCTGTCAACTTTGTCATTCTGGACACTGTACAGGGTGTGGAGTATTATTCTTGTATCAGCCTTCTGTTGTGTGGATTCTAGTGCAGGGACATCTTCAATAGACCCCTCCTTGATCACCACACTCCTTGTCTCTTCTTTAAACCCCCCACCCAGGTAAAGATGTGTTGGACCAAGGGCCGACTTAAGTTTCTCATTTTCACACCATTCGTCACAGAGGAAACTCAATAGGTTTGCCTTGTTAGCTGACACAGCAAAAAACTCCTGAGGATCTGGAGCTGTGTAATGCATACTGACTTCATATTCTTTGGTAGGTTTTGGTCAAGCATATCTGTGTTCTTGCTCAGCTGTCTTAAGACTAGGTCCACTGTACCGGTCAAAATAGAAGTGAATGATCTCTGTGCCAGCAGGCACATCATTCAACAGCAGACGTTGGTATCGTTCAGCGATTGTTCCAAATGCTTCACCTTTCAGGAACGACCAATGGCGCATGGCATACATGGCATCAATAACTACTGCTGTTTTTATGTCTTCTGTAGGCAGGTCAGGGATGCATGCAACTTTGGTCTCCTCTTTCAGGACCTTAACAAGGCTTGCCTTGGTACCTGTTCTCATCCTGCCATCTTCCTGGAAGAGGGAAGGGGGGAAGTCACTGCACTCGTGGTTGCCTATAAAGTCAACAAGGTTGAGTTCTCCACCACTGGCTATGATTTGGGTCATGCGCAGGAGGGCAGTAATTTCATTGCTCTTGCCAGGTGCTGAGGTTTTCCCCTTAGATGTTTTAGATGTTGTGTTTTGAGTGTAGAAAGTGTTAAGCTTCATTATGCTTGTCTTCTTCTGTTCACTGGACAGTGACTCACACAGTGTCTTCAGACCCAGTTCTTTCACACTCATCAAGTCGTCCTTGACTGTGGAATCAGCACACTGTCCTGTAGATATGTTGATCATGGATGATGTGCTCACTGTAAATGGGTTAGTCTCCACTGCTGCCTTGACTACCATCTCTGCATCGCGGATTACACGACTCTGACCAGACTCATGGTGTGGGTCTACCATATTGACAACATATAAATTAAAGCTCAAACTGACCAAATGTGTTCATATTACTTAAAAAGCAGACTTTTTGCCATAACAGTCAGCTGTCACTGTAAAAGTCATAGTAAAACTAATTTCCGCGCGGCGTCCATCTTGGAAATATGCAAATGAAAGGTCCAGACACACCCAATCATAAAGATAAGTATTCCATTGAGTTTCTCCTGCTCTGAAACCATGAAATAGACACCAAGTTTTTATTTCTAGCCCATCCGATTCAAAAGTTATTGCCAAAGCTATTTTCTGATAATATTGAGGCGGCCATATTGGATTTCCAGCAGCAAGGTGACCTTGTTGTCCATATAGGTTGTGATCCTACTTACTTACTTACTTACTTACGCCTACTACCCCTTCTGGGGTATAGGCCGTCAACAAGCGATCTCCAGGCATCTCTGTCTTGAGCTGTTCTCTCCAGTTGGTTCCAGGTCATCTTCATGGTCTTGGTGTCTGCCTCCAGGTCTCTGCGCCAGGTGTTTCTCGGCCGACCCCTTTTTCGCTTGCCCTGCGGGTTCCATGTTAGGGCTTGTCTGATGATGGTACCTGCGGGCTTTCGCAGGGTGTGGCCTATCCAGCGCCATCTGCGTTTCTTGATCTCTTCTCCTGCGGGCAGCTGGTTTGTTCTCTGCCAGAGTTCGTTGTTGCTGATGGTGTCTGGCCATCGGATGTGGAGGATCTTCCGCAGGCAGCTGTTAATGAAGACTTGTACTTTCTTAGTGGTAGCAGCTGTAGTTCTCCATGTCTCTGCTCCGTATAGGAGGACTGCCTTAACGTTGGTGTTGAAGAATCTGACTTTGGTGTTGGAAGTCAGTTCAGTTGAGCTCCAGATGTTCCGTAGTTGCAAGAATGCTGCACGTGCTTTCCTGATTCGTGCTTTAACGTCAGCGTCTGTGCCACCCTGCTTGTCAATAACACTGCCCAGGTAGGTAAAGGCTTCGACCTCTTCCAATGCCTCGCCCTCCAGCGTGATTGCATTGGTGTTGTTTGCTGCATTGGTCTTGAGGATCTTGGTCTTGCCTTTGTGGATGTTGAGTCCCACTTGCGCCGAGGTGGATGCCACGCTGTTGGTCTTCTCCTGCATCTGTTGTTGGGTGTGCGACAGTAGTGCTAGATCGTCGGCATAGTCCAAGTCGTCCAGTTGCGTCCAAGGTGTCCACTGAATCCCGTACCTTTTCTGTGCTGTGGATGTTTTCATTATCCAGTCAATGGCCAGCAGGAAGAGAAAAGGCGAGAGCAGACAACCTTGTCTGACCCCGGTCTTCATTTGGAATGCCTCTGTGAGCTGCCCTCCGTGGACCACCTTGCATGTCAGTCCCTCATAGGAGTTCCTGATGATGGAAACGATTTTGGTCGGCACCCCGTAATGTCGGAGAAGCTTCCAGAGGGTCTCTCTGTCTAGGCTGTCAAAGGCTTTCTCATAGTCCACAAAGTTAATGTACAGGGGCGAGTTCCACTCTATCGACTGCTCCACGATGATGCGCAGCGCTGCAATCTGGTCTGTGCAGGATCGGTCCTTGCGAAAACCAGCTTGCTCATCGCGGAGTTGTGCATCAATGAGGTCCTTCATCCTGTTCAAGATGACTCTGTTAAAAACTTTCCCTGGCACTGATAGCAGTGTGATCCCTCTATAATTTGCACAATTGCTAAGGTCGCCTTTCTTTGGGATCTTAATGAGGTAGCCCTCTTTCCAATCTCCTGGCACTTCTTCTTCCTCCCATATCTTCAAGAAGAGTGGGTGGAGCATCTTCACCGTGGTTTCTAGGTCTGACTTCAGTGCCTCCGCGGGGATGTTGTCTGGTCCTGCAGCCTTTCCGTTCCTCAGCTGCTTGATAGCCTTCCTGATTTCTTCCATGGTTGGTGCGTTGCAGGCTATGGGTAGTTCTGTGTCAGCCTGTGTGATGTCTGGTGGGTTCTGTGGTGCTGGTCGGTTTAGAAGTTCTTCGAAATGCTCCATCCATCTGTTCTTCTGTTGCTCATCTCCTGTTGTTATCTGTCTTCCCTCTTTGTCCTTCACCGGTCGTTCTGGTTTGCTGTACTTTCCTGCCAGCTTCTTGGTGATGTTGTACAGTTCTCTCATATTCCCCCCTCTTGCTGCTTGCTCAGCCTCTGTTGCCAGGTCGTCCATGTACTTTCGCTTGTCTGCTCTGATGCTCTTCTTTACTAGCTTGTTTCCTTCTGCATACCTTTCTTGTGCCTTGGCCTTCTCCGCTCTTGTCCGGCTGTTGTTCACTGCCGCCTTCTTCTCCCTCCTCTCTTGGATCTTTCGCAGACTGTCCCCTGAGATCCACTCCTTGTGCTGGTGCTTCTTGGGGCCAAGCACTTCCTGGCAGGTAGTTGTTACGGCCTCCTTTATCTCCTTCCACCTGCTCTCCAGGCTGCAATCATCCTCTTCCAACAGCTCCTGTAGAACTTGGAACTTGTTGCTGAGTGTTACTCTGAACTCTTCCAGCTTGCTGGAGTCTCTCAAGGAAGCTGTGTTGTACCTGTGTCGTGTTGTGTGTGCCGACATCCAGTTCTTTCTTAACTTCAGCTTCAGGCTGGCTACGACGAGGTGGTGGTCTGAAGCCACATCTGCTCCTCTCTTCGTTCTTACATCCTGCATGGACCTCCTGAATTTTTTACTGATACAGACGTGGTCTATCTGGTTCTCAGTTATGTGGTCTGGCGATACCCAAGTGGCCTTGTGGATGTTTTTATGGGGAAAAACACTGCCGCCAATGACCAAGTTGTTCATGGCGCACAGGTCCGCCAGCCTCTCCCCATTTTCATTCATGGTCCCCAGTCCATGCCCTCCCATGATATCTTCATACCCCCTGTTGTCCGTTCCGATTTTGGCATTAAGGTCTCCCATCAGGATTGTGATGTCTCTCTCTGGGTGCTTTTCTATAATGGACTGCAGTCTGTTGTAGAACTGGTCTATCTGCTTCCTCGCCATCATTGGTAGGAGCATAGCACTGTATGATGTTCATGTTGATCCTCTTTTTCTTGGTATGAAAGGACGCGGTGATGATCCTCGGACCATGGGCTTCCCAGCCTATGAGTGCACGCTGTGCTGCTTTAGATAGCATCAGTGCTACTCCTTGGGTGTGGGGTGCGTTGTCCTCTTCGTGTCCAGAGTACAGCAGCATCTCTCCTGACGGCAGTCGTTTCTGTCCGGACTGTGTCCATCTCGTCTCGCATATTCCGAGCAGCGTGAGATTGTAGTTCCTCATCACTGCTGCTACTTGGAATGTCTTACCTGTCTCATACATGGTTCTCACGTTCCACGTACCGATGTAGGCAGCCCTGGTCGAAAGAAGGGTGGTCGGCCGTGTCGCTTCCAGAGGCTTCTGGCTTTCACCACATGGCGTCATAGACCTTCTTATCGAAGACCCTTCTCTTCCCTGGGCCAAGGTGTTGATGTCTTGTTTATCTCTTGTTGTGTGATCCTACTGGGTCATAGATATTATTTCTGGTGGCCAACCTTTTATGGCAGGGCAAATGCAGCATACCCCCCTTTGCCCCCTGGGTATAAGTTTTTACTCTAGTGGATGTCGGCCATCTTGAATTTCAGAGTCAAAACGAGGTCTTACAATTAAAATTGTGTCAGATTTGGAATCCTCATGGTTGACTTGTATGGAAAAGTGCCTTCATACATGATTCTAGGTCATCCAGATCAAAAGTTAATTTTTAGAGATGGCGCCGGGCGCCATTTTGAATTTGGCTGTCTAGCAAAAAATGCCGGGATTTTTGGGAGGGACCTGGGGGCTAAATCTTTTTTAAAGGGTCCATAGAGGTCAAATCAATCGTCAAACCATCCTTGCCAAAGGATGGTCACGGAACCTCCATTTGTGACTCCACTAAATAGATTATTTTTTTGAGTGTAAGATAATCTGTAGCATAATGCTTTTGTTGTCATACTTTTTGTCATTCTTCTCCAAGTCAATTATATGAGCAAAACATAACCCTATAATGTTATTTAATCAGATCCTGGCCCAGGCACAAAATGTTGCGGCTATGCCTCCATTTGAGGCCGTTGAGCGGAGACGGGCCAGCCGCATGCCCTCCATCCCCAATACCCTCCGAAACGTGGCCGTGGAGGGAGAATGGGCCGCGAGCTGGGGGGGGGGGGGGGGGGGGGGCGACAAATTTATGTCGAAGCACAACCTAGACAAACATTACCTTGTCTTCAGGACCGAAGACAACTTTATGAAGCTGGCCCAGTGCCAACAGGTGAGAAAACCTCCCCTATGAAAATCGGTCAAAATTAAATCTATAATGATTGATGGAAATATTAGGCTAATTGTTATGTATTGATGGGACCTAAATTTGTTACAATGGGTAACTTAAGGCCCTTCCATCATTCCCTTATCTCATTCGCAAGGTTAGACTAAACCAGGGGTGCAGGGCTTGATGATGGAGAGGGACACTATATTTCCACACTAACCTTTTTCGTAAATGAGTGCCCTACTCCGTCATTCTATGTCACACAAAAGTAGCAAAAATAGCCGAAATGCCCGGCAGTATATGCAATGTGGCTCTCTGGAATGACATAAATTATAGTGGCCCTCTCCATCATCAAAGATGTCACCCCTGGTCTAAATAGTGAATAAATGTGATCGTCAATGCTTTATCGAGCAAAAGGCCATATCCTTATCAGTATATTATTATTATTATTATTATTACCCTTATTATTATTATTTCATATTAATAATATCTTAGCCCTAACTGGTAAAGTTGACCAAATCTGATTAGGCTTCATTAGCATACCGGTATGTTAACATACATTTCATGACAACTTAATTGTAATACAAAAAGTATTTGTATTAATGCCAGTAACCAACATGTGAAGTTTCATGGTTATATCCATAAGTTAAATTTCTATTAGTCTAGAACAGAAGAGATATCTCTCCCAAATGAAGGGCATACAAATCTGAGCCAGGTCCTAGGCCTGGACTATATATTTTTTTCATTTTCAGAAAGCTATTTTCCACAATACTGTAAGCAAGTTTGCTCATTTACAAAATTATGAACATCTAGTCATGTAGGAATTAAATATTTGATTTTTTTTTCAGATCTACATGGACGGGACTTTTAAGACGTGCCCTAGGCCGTTTTATCAGTTTGTTACTGTCCATGGCCTGTACATGGGGGAGAGGGCCATCCCTTTCTGTATGGTTCTGATGAGCGGCAAAACCAAAGAGATGTAGGGGAGACCGGGGACAAAAGTAACGGGACAAAAGTAACACGCTCAATTGCTCCAATCAGAAACAAGCTGGAGTGATGCAACTTATCGTGCAGGTGCCCAGTAGCATCCTCTCTCTACCTGTGAAAGAACAGCAGGCTCATTTAAGCCCAGCAGGAGATTTCCACAAACAACTGATTTTGAGGTCTAAACGTAAATATTTGGCGGTACGGTATTTTCCATCTGCTGTCTAAGGTTTAGATGATAGGAAATGTAAACTTAGATATATTTGATCTCTAGATTATTGGTTACAAATTAAAATCAACAAGTTATGCTAATATAGCTGTTGCTAGCTAGAGTATGGGATTTTATCATGGCTGGCCGATCGGGGGCAGTAGTAACACAGTGACACTGTGTGTGTGTGTGTGTGTGTGTGTGTGTGTGTGTGTGTGTGTGTGTGTGTGGGTGGGTGTGTTTGTTTGCACATTCACTGTATCCTTGCTTTATATTTTTTGTGGGAAATAAGAGTAACACATTTATCCGTCTGTCTGTTTCTGTCTGTCTGTGTTTCTATCTATCCTTCATCCCTCCTGTCATAAATCTAAAAGATGGTTGCCAGCCAGAGTGGTGACGGGCTTCGAGATAGCTGCAATGAATGCACTACGTGCTGAGATACCAGGAGTCCGCACCACTGCATGCTACTTCCATTCTTGCCAGAGCCTGTGGCGCAAGATCCAGGAGCTTGACCTGTCAGGTCAGTGGCAGTGTATTAACAGCACACAACAAGTCATTTGGTTGATAGATACATGCTAAGATGACCTGGGAGACCCTTTTGATATTTGAATGCTTCTATTTCTATAAAAAAAAACATGAACCCATCCACCAGGCATTAGACTTTTACTATTTACTTCTGTTGGAAGAGAGGCTTGGCACTGTATCCACTTCCAGCTCATGGCCACATCCCGACAGACCAGGCGGCTGACGCGTGTGCACCCAGAACTGGATGACTTCATCGAGTACATGGAGCACACCTACAGTATGTGGGGACGCGGTGAGCACCCACCGCCTCAAAGGAGTGGAGGAGGCAGGAGGAGAGGCTGACGCGACTGCGGAGGCAGTACCGGAGGGGTCAGAGGACCCTAGAACAATATTAGGACGCTGTCCAGTACCTCAAGGTCAACTTTATTGATTATAAGCTGTGGCCTAGAAACCGTCCTCGCTCAGTCCCTCGCCCAGTCCCTGAAGGTCAATTCCGCATTCCCCCTTTCACAGAAGGTACAGTCCAAGTCCCGGAAGTCCAAGTCCCGGAAGGGCATATGGCCGTGCCAGGGACTGGGCGAGGAACAGGGCGAGGACGGGATATGGCCGTGCCTGATTGGCTAAGGGCTCGGGGCTATCACCAAGTCCAATACCCTGAAGGGCATGACTAAAAGGAGGAGTTTGGTGGTGCGTGTGTCTGTGTTCGTAGCCGCGGGAAGACCTTTTAGGTTAAGGGTGCGCACCCCTAAGGGCTAAGGGCTCGGGGCTATCGCCAAGTCCAATACCCTGAAGGGCATGACTAAAAGGAGGAGTTGGTGTTCATAGCCGTGGGAAGACCTTTTAGGTTAGGGGTGCGGTGCGCGTGCATCGCGGTTCTGGGCGGATTGGGTTTGTTTTTTTCCCAGTTTTTGGTTTCTTTATTTCGGTTTTAGGGTTTGGATTAACCCTAAAAAAAAAAATGTAATGTTCGAAAATGGGATAAAAATGTATTTTGTGGGGAGTCCGCTGGCCTAGCGGTCCAGGCGCTGGTAATCCAGCATGACAGCGTGTCGCGGGTTCAATTCAATTCAATTCAATTTTATTAAAGTGTCAAATCACAACAAGTTGTCTCAAGACACTTTACATGTAGAGAAGAGACCCGCCATCCCACCCTGAGCAAGCACTCGACTCCCATTCCCGACGACCTTTGCTGTATGTCTCCCCACCATCTCTCTCCCCATTTCCTGTCAGCCTACTGTTCTGTCCAAAATAAAGGCATAAAAGCCCCAAAAAAATATCTTTAAAAAAAAAAAGTATTTCTGTTCGTTCGTTCGTTTGCAAGTTCAACTGGAAAACAAAAACTGAAAACATGACCCGGAAATAACTCTTTACCAAGACTGCGAGGGGTTTCAGAAGCAAGCCGAAACTAGAGGACAAATGTGATATTGCAAGCTTAGAACATAAAACTATTGAGCATGCTTCTATCGCCTGAATCCCTACTGCTCTATTGGCACCAACATCGGAATAAGAGTGTACGTAGTACGTACGGACTCGCACAGGTGAGGTCGATTCAACTAATCACGGGCGTACAAGTATTTAGCTGCTTTGCATTGGTCTGCCTTCCAGCTTGCAGTGTGTGTTCACCACCACGCTGGGAATCTGGGACACACGCAGCGGGCAACCTTTTAAACATTGTAGGTATGTGTAAGTTATAGATTTCAATGTGTATTCACGTAGCTATACTGTGTGTAACTATACTGTGTGTGTCAATATTATTTTGAAGTTAACTAAAGGATTATCCAATTTTCTGCATGCAATTGTGCAGCTATCAAGGCCAACTGCTAACACGTGAGGCTAATCTTGGGCATAGTAGTTTCATCATGTGTGGGGGAGAACAAATTATTTCAAACCTTTGTGCTGTGGAAGTTTATTTTTTAAAAGGGATAGTAAATTAAGTTGGGTCAAACCGTGTAGCTCATAATGGGCTGATCGTGTTTTAGCTAGGCTATGTTTAATGCGCAAATTGTATAAACTTGTCCAACGATTATCTCAATTTCCTTAACAGAGTTTTAACTGAAGAGGCCGAAGTCGAAGTGGGTGCCTGGAGAAGTGGTTTGGATTACGGTATGTATTTTTAGCTGCAGGGATAATGATTAGCCCTGAAACATGACTGTCATACCATGACAGTCAAGGAACTGATTGTTGCTAGTTTTTGATTTAAACATTTACAACTCACATTTAACGTTCAGCTTTCAAATATAAAGTGCTGACCCCTTAGCCACGGATGTAACAAATTGATCCGGACCGCAATAAGTACCTGTATCTCCCGTATTGTTCAATAAAAAGCATTTTAATCCGATCGGCGGCCATTTTCTAGTATTTTTTTGTAATGTATCAGAGTGCAATACACCTCCCAACCAGTAGTGTTGCATAGTTGAAAGCATCAGAGAAAATGGCCGGCGATCAGATTAAAAAGCTTTTCTTGAACAATACGTAATATACAGGTACTTAAGACCTTTGCCGGCTCAACTTGTTACATCCGTGGCATGGGGGTCAGCACTTTATATTTGAAATATGAACATTTATGTACATGTGAATTGTAAATGTAAAAAAAACGAATACCAGAAACAAACGGTTCCATGACGCCTGTGACAGACGAGCGTCGTGTGAACTATGGCTAGGATAATGATACGCTACTATAATGTACGTCTGACTGTTTAATCTTTTATTTAAATGTTAGTGTGACCCTTACATGAAAGCAATGTCTTTTAATTTCTTTTTAAATATATTTTTTAAACAGCTGACAACAATAGATGGGAACTAGGGAGCGCGGGGAACCGCTCCCCATCGCTCCCTGTAGAGAGAGGCAGCCACCATGGAGAGAAGATGAGTCCCGCGGGTGCTCTGTGATTAATATTTATGCGAGAATGAATATTATAATAAAAAAATGGCTAGAAACCCTAAATGCAATGTGCCGATGTCATGTTTTAGGACTTTTATTTCTTAAAAAAAAAAATCACACGAAAGGCTATATTATATATTTTTTTGTTTTTTTGTTAAAAGGTTAAAGTACTATATCATGATAGTAATCATTGCTACAGAGTGTTTGTTCAGTCACAGGGGTCTCTCCAGCTCTTTGGTAAACAGAATATAAATACATTTTCAGGTACAGTATACATTTGGACAGTTTTCACTGTGTAATTTCAGCGTTAAATCATATGCAGGATGTGACTGAATATCACTCATGTCAGACTGCATTCATGCTTTACCCTCCACCTTTAGCAGAGACTTTAAGTGAACAGTCATTTGCTCTCGGCTCTGGTCACCGTTTTGCGGGGTGTTTTCACCAACCCAGTGACTGGAAGGTTTAGGCAACACACAACACACAACAGTGTAATAATAAAATGTTGAGGTAAAATGATAGGTAAACTTTGAATTACCGTTCAATTTAACACTTATTTTTTTACTTTCTAGGGCTGTGCGATAAAAAAATCATATAATTTGTTATGCCAAATACCTACATAGCTATGAAAATGACTATGGGCTCACACTTGTTATTTTATATTTTTGAGTGGTGCCAACCACTCCTATATCTGACTTTGTCTGTGTGTCCGTGTGTGTGTATGTATGTATGTCCAATAAACAAACATTGATGACAACATCAATACGGGGCTCATCAAAGGCACCACTCTCTTCACACAGGGTGTGATTTCTAAATGTAGCGACAGTGAAAACAGCACATTATAGGTAAACAGTGCTCTTATTTTACAGTGCACAGATCAGAAGACAGAGCTCTGGCCACGTTCAGGTGTTTAGACAGAAATATCTTGTTGTGTTTATAGACGGTTGCGTCCCCTCTCAAACGAGCACTTGCCCGGTCGTGCAACCTGAAAGCAAACTCCACCTGCCCGCAAGTTTTATTTACCTGCCAGGGCGATCGCGGTTATGCTCGTCCCTTTTGTCTCCAAAATCACAGTGTTCAGCCAACTCGTACAATCTCCTGATGTATATCTCTGCCGTTTCACCCTGTTGCTGGTCACGTTGGTAGAAAAAGGCTCTCTCGTGTAGCCTATAATGTTGCGTTGGGGAACAAAGTATTCATCGAACTTTTTCAGCACAACGTCATATTTATTCTTATCCCCTCTTTGCCAAAAATAGCCGACCTACAAGCTCACTGCGAGGCGTTGTGAGCTTGTAGATCTGCTATTTTCGGCTAATATTCCCCTCAGAAACAGAATTCTAGGGTTCAAGTGGTTAATGTAAAAAAAAAATCTCACACAGATTTGGCGGCCCCCCTGTAGTTACTCTGAGGACTCCCCCCCCAAGGGTCCCGGACCCCTGTTGAAGAGGTGAAGGAATGTGTTTGTTTGTGCATGTGTCTGTGCGTGTCTCTGTGCCTGTACTGTATGTGAATGTGTGTCTATGACAGAACCTGAAGGGCACCAGTGCCATAAATTAAAATAAAACACTCTTGTTTCACTGTCAACCACACATCTCAGAGGCAAGTATTGTACTTTTACTCCACTACAGTGATTTGAAACCTTTAGTTACTTGTTACTTTGTAGACATACATTACATTATAAAACATACATTTACCACTTTAGCCCTATTTTAAGCTCACAATGTGTTAAATGTCTGTTCTCATATCCTCAGGTGCAGACACTGGTCCAACAAATCGTCCCGATGGCCTTGGTTTACACCGGTACGGTGCCATCGGGCGCGTTGCTCGGAGAGAAATTTTTAGATGTTGGAGCAGAGGCAGGAGCACGTGTTGGCGCCATAGCGGCATTTGCAGTGACGACGGTGGGCTATGTCTGTCATGCTGGCTGCTACTTGGTGAGTGAATTCAATAAAAAAAATATAGCTGCAAGCAGCAATAAGCGGGTTAGGCAGGCAGGCAGGCAGGCAGGCAGGCAGGCAGGGTAGTAATTCTGAGGGGTTCCGGAGTCGGACCCCTGTTGAAGACCCCTGGTTTAGCGTATTGGATTATTGTTTCCTCTGAATGCTGAAATGATTGACCCCAAAGCCTTGGTCCTCTTCTTCATTTGGAAGCTGAATGCTCATTTAAAGGAGACACACCATGAATTAAAAAAAAAATAATGATATTTAATATCATATGGTGTATGTCGGCTCTTTGGCATAGCCCCTCTTCTTTCTCCTTTTGTGTCGACTGTCCATTCATGACCTGTTCATATGTGTTGTCTATGATCAAAACGGCATACTCTGCTACTCATCTACTCTTGTCATTACATCTACACCTACATCTTCCTACTACAGGGGCAGGCGGACTGAGGAAGCACCCTTGCCACGCCCTTCGCGACGACAACACCCACCCTCCAAACACCCACCCCGCGAACACACACATTAGCCTTCCCCTCTCACTTGCCCCCCGAGGCCAGACTCTTGCCAAGTCACAGCTCCAATCCCCCCGCTCCCTGCCCCTCCTGCTGCCGTTAACCCTACCACCTTACAACATTCCACCGCCCAGCGCAGCGCACAACCCAGGGCCAGGATAAGGGCCCAAGGAAACTAAAGATGTACTCAGGTGGTGAAAGCAGGTGATTTAAGATGTAGCTTTGGATGTGTATTATTATTATTATATATTTTATTTTGTATGTATAATTTGCGAATCATTCCAATGACAGTGTTGATGCTTCAAGGTGCCTTGTTCATTTTTCTGTGCCTAAAAAAAAGTAGTTATAAGCAGAACCTGCTTATAACCATTTCAAACAACACACAATAGGCTCTATTCACAGCAGTCATATTGTGAAGACATTCACAGGTGTTACCAATGATACTAATGAAGGCTCTGTTACATTCTGGTCAAACAGTCAGGGTGCTGGTATTGTGCATGTTGGCTCACTGGAAACACAGTGGGTCTGCAGTTGGGGTCCAGGGACCCTCATGGGCTTCCAGATGGCCCCTTACCAGTGTGTAACTCTGAGAGTGTACAAATGGAACCAAATGGACCCTTACCCATTTGTACACTCAGAGTTATGGGGCTCGTGGAAACCACTGTGCCAGACCAAATGGAACAGAGCCTTCATTAGTATCATTGGTAACACCTGTGAAGGAAGTGATAATATGGCTGCTGTGAATAGAGCCTATTGAGCATGCTTCTATCGCCTGAATCCCTAGTGCGCCTGCTCTATTGGCATCAACATCGGAAGAAGAGTGTACGTAGTCCATACGAACTCGCACAGGTGGGGTCAATTCAACTAATCACGCGCGGCATTAGTAGAAGTATTTGGCTACTTCGCATTTGCCTGCCTTCCAGCTTGCATTGTTTGTTCACCACCACGCTGGGACACACGCAGCTGGCAACCTTTTAAACATTTTAGGTATGTGTAAGTTATATATTTCAATGTGTATTCACGTAACTATACTGTGTGTGTCAATATTATTTTTAAGTTAACTAAAGGATTATCCAATTTTCAGCTTGCAATATGTACAGCTAGCAAGGCCAACTGCTAACACGTGAGACTAATGTTAGTACGGCTAAATGCTAAAACGTGAGGCTAATCTTGGGCATAGTAGTTTTATCATTTGTGGAGGAGAACATAAATGATTTCAAACTCGGATGTAACAAGTTGAGCCGGACCGTGATGAGTAAGATTTTACCTAGAATTTACCGTCATCGATGGCTTATTATTTGCAGCAAATACTGCACAAAATGGCAGTGACACTCGTTTGGCTTTATGCCCTAAGGTTGTCCTTAGTGCTTCAGATGGTCAAGGTAAGAAAAGGGAGAGCACAACCGTGGTTTGTAATCTTGCCCAAAACCAGTCAACCTGCAAGCTCACAACATGTGTTAAAATGCGCTGTTAGCTTATAGATCGGCTGTTTTTGCCAAATGTTTGCCCCCAGAATAGAGACACTGTTTGTATGGTTGAAACATCTACTGTATAATCTTTATTTCCCCCCTCCCCCCAGAGGGGTGCAGTACGTTAGTCCGACAGCGCATTCCTCCGACAGCGCAGCGCTCCGACGTTTCAATACTAAACCCGAACCAAACCCGCACCCTAACCGCACGCGGATGCCACCTAGTCGGAGAAAAGGTCTGTCGGATTATCGCATGCCTCCCCCCCCAGAGATGTCTGCTAGGCCAAAGAGGGCCACTGCTTTCAACAAGAGAAGACCTGTTGCCGCAGACACTTCAGATGTTCAAGGTAAGAGTAAGTGAGGGCACAACCTTCATTTGTCTTAAGCAAAACTAGCCGATCTACAATCTCACAACATGTGAGACAGTGCGTTGTTAGCTCGTAGATTGGCAATTTTTGGGAAATGTTTGCTCCAGAATAGAGACAGTATGGTTAAATTGCCTACTGTATAGTTACAAACATGGACTCCTTATAATGCAAGCCGACGTGATACATTGATTTACCACATGTGTTTATGAACCCTTCATTGTTTGTCAGTGGCTCAGTCTGTGACCATTTAGACAATGTGTTGGTGTCTTTTTTTTCCTCTACCAGACACGCCTACTACTTCTACGGTTAGGCCAAAGACAACCACCGCTTCCAACAAGAAAACCACCGCTTCCAACAAGAGAGCCCCAGACACTTCTGATCAAGGTAATATAAGTGAGGGCACAACATTAATTTGTCTTCAGCAAAACTAGACGATCTACGATCTCACAACAACACATGTTACAGTTAGCTTGTAGAAATATCATGATAAATTAAATCAGTCTTCATCATTGATGACTACAGACAGTGCTTTTGAAATAAATTACTACAGACAGTGCTTAAATGGAATTCATTATTGTTGAAGGTGCACCCCAGCCAACACTTGCCCCTACTGGAGTGGAGGCGGTCCGGAGGAAAGAGGCAATCAACCAAAAACTGGAGAACGAAAGGGATGACCTTCGTGTAAAACTTTTAAATGCCTTATGAGCGCGATCGTCAGCTAGGACGTCAGCTTCCACATTACCAGGTATGTTGTATTTCACTAACACTTTATGTCTTATTCAGTAACTTTTGAGCATGTCTGTTTTGTCTCCACTTTGAGCCACTCTTAGGGTGACTAAGTTAATTCCCGTTTTGTTGTTCTGTCGGTCTCATCAGCCAGTATCAAGGCAAATGGTGTTGCATTATTTTCCTTAATTGATGACATGCCACGTTTGGCTACAAAGTGTAAAGCATATGGTTAGAAATTTAAGCTGATCTCCAATGGATGAGAAAGTAAACGGGATGAAAAACAATCATGCATTTCATGTTATGGAACTTATAATAATACATAATTAATATTCCAGGGAAGTTTAGTGAACAAGTTTAATGTATGCTTTTGACCTTAAGAGTTTGTCTCATTAGTATGTAGTTTAATTACGTTATTAATTTTAGTTCCCAGAGAGAGAATCCTCCTCTGACAGTGATAGCAGCTCTGGCACAACCGATGACTCATCCAGCAGCGATGACAATATAAAAAAATTAAAGAAAAGAAGGGACAAGAAGAAGAAGAACAGGAAGCGTCAAAGACGCCACAAGTCTTCAAAAAGCGGTTAGTGAGTTCGATACTGTTCATTAATGCTATGGAGACTGGCAACACCCAAGGCTGTGCCCTATCCGCAAGCCTGCAATTACTAATTATTTATGACTAGGATGTACATGACCTAACTTTGACAGATGTCAGTTAAGGATGACTGTTGTGAGAACTTGCGTGAACTCATAGCTTGTTGATGGCTTGTAGATAATTAATTGCATTTCAATGTTTTCTTTAGCTCACAAGAGTAAGAGGGATGCTTCTTCTGACAGTGACATTGGGTGCGTTTACATGCACAATATTTATTCATTCAGAATGAACTCATTCCGAATAGAAATGTATACCCAACTGTTTACATGGCACCTGAATAAAAGTATTCCTGTTCCTCAATCGTTTACATGAGCAAAGCATTCATTCGGAATAGAACTCTGGTCATGCGCAGAGTGCTTCGGGCCAGGTTGGGGGCGGGGGACGGGGGGAGGGGGCGGGGGTGTTTGACAGGTAAACATATTTATTATTTACCTCTGGCAGCCTTGGTAATGAATAATAACAATTAAGTCACGGCTGCCAGAGAGAAATAATAACAAGCCACAGCTCACAATCAATCAAAGCTGCCAGCTATATCGGTAAATGAGGAAGAAGAGAAAAGAGACAATAAAACAAGTTAAGAGAGAAGGTAGAGAGAAGGTTTGATAATGGAAGCACACCGCATCCTGGCTACGGCCATTGGTCTGCTATTGATGAGTTTAATGCAGCAAAATCAGCTCCTGTTATATTTGCTGCTGACCCGGAGGAGGAGCCGGTCGGCGGAGAACTACGGGCGTCTGCGACTTGGGCTTGGAGCGCCAGACTCCACATGGCTTGCGCCTCTCCCCCCCCCCCACCCAGAAGCACCAGGGGGCAATGGATGAAGGTCCGCAGTAAGGACTGGTGGGAGCGGATTGTGCTCACGGAGTACACCGACGCCGACTGGAAGCAGGACTTTCGCATGACCAGACGGTCCTTTGTTAAACTGTGCGCCTTGATGGAGAGCTATATGGCCCCAGATGACGCGACAGTCAGAGCCCCAATCCCCCTCATGATGCGCGTGGCCATAGTCCTGTATAAACTTGGGAGCTGCGGGGAGTACCGACTTGTGGCCAACCAGTTTGGGATCCACAAGTCGACTGTGAAAAAGTTCCTATACATGTTCTGTAAGGGCATGATGGCCGGGCCGGTTAGACAGCTCATACGTGTACCAAGTGATGAAGAGGCAGTGGAGATAGCGGGATTTACGGGGTTTACGCATGTCTACGTCACCGCGCTAGCCAATGACACATGCGCAAAAGAACAAATGTATACCAGTCTGATACCAGTGCATTTACATGGGCAATGTAGCCCGATTCTATCGGTATATACCAGCCCTTCAAACCCGAATGAAATTTCATTCGGATCAGACCGGTATGGCCATACCGATGCGTTTACATGAGCATTTCTATTCTGAATGAGCATTAATTCCGAATTGAAGTGGAATAAACCTGTCCATGTAAACGCAGCCAATGACAGCTCTGAGGACTCCTCTGAGAGGAAGCCCAAGAAAAAGAAGGGACTAACAGGGCATTTCCCCCTAAGAGGTATGTGCACTTTTTTGTATCTCTGTTGGCCCTTTCACACTGAAAGCAGTTTGCGCTGTGCTTGCCACCAAGTAGTGGCACACTGGTAGAAAATGGGCACAGTTTTCTGGAGTTTTCGCCAGTGCTTCGCTCTTATAGACTACACCAGTGGTTCTCAACCACTATTTTGTTGGTCGTTGTTCTGTGTTGCTTATATAATTTTGAAGAGTGCATGTCAAACTTTTCATGTCAAGGCCCCTTAATTTAAAATGTATTTGGCCAGACCGCCATCTGAAATTCGTTCTGATTTATTTATTTTTGGTCCAGAATTTCTGTTAAAAGTCCACATTTTGTTTTAGATTTAGGGAAAATAGATTATCTGCAAGTTCAAAATGCGTTGCTTTACTTTGCGATGATTCATTTCGTCCTTCTTTCTTGTAGTTGTGGATGATGGTGTTCTGGAACGATACAAAGTGTTGCTGAAGTTCTACAAAAATTGTGGGAGTGTAAGGAGAACCATCGAACACTTCAAAGTGGACAAGACGGCGAGCGCCAACACTGCATCAATTGCAGAACTACAAATTGCTGCCCCAGAAGTAACACCACCGTCACGGGAAGGGGAGACACTCATTCAGTACCCTAAATCGCTCCAATCCTTTATCTCAGACCTGCCTGAGGTGAAGGAGAAGATAAAGGCCATGAGAAAAGCTAGGCTGTTGATCCCTGTTTAAAGGAGACTCTTTATATCCATATCCAAATATCCATGAATTCAAGGGTGACTAATCGATAGAAAGTCATGTTGGGGGTGAACTGTCCCTTAAGTGTTGTGTTTTTCTTCTTCTCTTTACAATTTTTTTCCCCAGTGCTGTTCTTTTAGCACAAGATGTGTTCCCGCACTGTCCTGTATGTCCGGTATGTCCTGGGATTCCTGAGGGTGCCCTACCCGTTTCCCGTCAAGTTCATTTTCTTATAGCTCTGTTTGATTGGCTCAGCAGCAGTTTTGAATGAGGTATAAATGACAGCTTCCTATCAAATATTCTGCTGGGCCAATCAAACTAAGCTGTGAGGAAGTAAACAGGAAATGGGTATGCCACCTTCGGGAATCTCAGGGCAATACTAACTCAAGTGTCTTCAGCATGGCAGGGTTATATGGAGAAATTGGTGACCTGCCGAAATATTTGACCATATTGCACACAGTTAAATCACTGTTTTTACATCAACAGATGGTCACATATTTTGGCAGGAGCCAGACATTTTAGTTTGGCTCAGGACTAGCCAGAACTAGTATCTAGTGTAGTTGATATTGTCAAATGACTGATCACGTCAGGGAATGGTTTTCTGTTTGGCCATAACATGCCCACAATATGGAGGCTGAGGCTGTGTTGAAGGTGGTGAACTTGTTTTATACATTTTATTCAACATTTGTCAGAGAAATGTTTTATTGTTAAAGTGTCAAGGTTTGTTTTAAGTGTCCTTAAAAAAATATTCCTGTTAAAGTGGCAAAGCTACAAGAGAACAAATATGTCCATATTACTGGATTTCATTGTTATATTTTGTAGTCTAAATGGCGTATTTTGCATTGTAAATAAAAAAATCTGCAGCAATTGTTTCAATTTATTAAGCTTTCCGAATTGACGTTATGATCTATACAGCAACCGGCCACTAGGGGGTGTTTGGGCTATTTTGTCTTCACCTAGCCAATGTATTGAGAAAGTAGCCTAGAGTTAATGTGCCTCATGTTTTATACTATCAGTAATAGTGAGCAGTATAGCAGTCATGTGCAATGGGCTTCCATAACATTTCTGGAGCAGGTAAGTTATTTGGAAGTAGGCCTACAGTTTGTCAGAAATTAGTCTAATAATTGGTAATCAGCGAATATTGATATATAACGTGCATGCATTCTCCTTTCCTGACGTTAGCATGGAATGGCTGGTGTACAAGTTACGGTACAGTTAATTAAACAAATGGGACAGTTTCTTAGAACACAAAAAAATCGCTACAGCATCAGTAGTTAACCAGTGAAATTATGGTATTTTACAATGTCTCTCATAAGGCTTGGCTTGTGCCTTGGTTTCCACTACAATGAAGTGGGTAGAGTGGTGTGTAAGTGGTACTAAACTGGTGCCTAAAAAGTACCCAGTCCTGGGTAGGTCTGAGCTAGGCCAAGCTGGGCCACGTGCACAGGTGATTTGCATTCGTATACAGGACAGTTGGCCACTCACCTACATTCCATTGTTAGGCAAAAAATTACATTACAAATGAGTGTGAATGACCGGAGTCTGCTACTCATACCTGTGGATTTGAGCAGGGGTACTTTTGTGTAATGGAAACGGTAGATATTTTGATACGGTGTGGTGTGGTGTGGTGCTTAAGCTGCAATGGAAAGGGGGCTATAGAGATTGCATTGAGAGCTGCAGTTCAACGTTCTAACGGGTGCACTACGTTAGTCCGACAGCCCATTCCTCCGACGTTTACTATACTAACCCTATACCTAACCCTAACCCTAACCTTAACCGCAAGCGGAAGCCACGTAGTCGGAGTAATGGGATGTCGGACTTACATACTGTCCCCGTTCTAACAGACCTCGAGTAGCGGCACTGTCTCAAAATGTGTGGTCCCTGTGTGTCTATAACAGATCTATAAGCTCACAAGTCACAACGCATTGTGACATGTTGTGAGCTTGTAGATCTGCTATTTCCAATATTACTATTTTTTTTTTAAAGTATGAAGTTATAAAATGTATGGCCTCTTTTGTCCATAGTGCATTCTTTTTTAGTTTATTGGTTCCAGTCATTGTATTGTCTTTGTCGGGTGGAAACCTCATATGTCCAAAACTGTTACTGTTCTGGATTCAAATAAAATAATAGCAGATATACAAGCTCAAAACGCATCGCTTCGCGACGCGTGTAAAGATTTTTGCGTGATGCTGTTGTATGATCTATTGCCTTAATTATATTTAATTTACGAAAAAACACAAAAGGCTAGAATATGGAGATAAGATGTTTCTGCCTGACAGCAACGATATTTAGGTTATTCGTCCACATGGGCGAATGTTTTACACAGCCTGAAAGGAAAACAGACGTTTAATTTTGTTGTTCCAATGTTCAATGCCAAAAACACAATTAAATCATTAATCGCAATTCAGTCGCCACGACTGATATCAGTCATTTAAATCTCCACAGAAGCCATCATGTCTTCAATGTCACAGTGGTTCTCAAACTTTTTCATGTCAAGGACCCCCTAAATGATATGTATTTGGCCACGGACCCCCCCCCCCCCCCCATCTCAAAATATTTGTTTTCACACTGTTTAACTACCGGCCGAGTGAATGTCTGAACACCATGGCCCTCATTTATCAACGCGGTGCAGCCCAAATGATGGGCGTACGGCGTTTTCACCGCAATTTTCGGCATTTATCAATATATCCTGACGTGGGCTTTATCCTACGGTACGCTGAGATCTCACGTCTGGTCGAGACCAGTTGTTGACGTTGGCTGCACCCGTTTATTTCATCCTAGACCTGCGGAGCAGCATTGTCTGACGGTCTGACAGGCATCTGGACACATATATCCACTCCAAAATGTATATCTACACTAATAAATAATCCCTGTGAAAATATAACATTATAAATTAATTTAAACAAACTGCTTTAGCAGTCATTCAGATAAGATTGTAGATCTGGCTGCATTGAAAATAGCAAATCTACAAGCTCACAAGCCAGCATCGCATCGTGACGCGTTGTGAGCTTTAGATCTGCTATTTTCAAAACAACAAGCGCTTTTGCGTCGGGAGTCGCGCGGTCGGGACAGTGAGGTCTACTAACTTACAGTAGCTTGTCCTATGGTATGGAGTTATGTCATAGGGAGTTATAGGTTACAACCTGGCTGGGTTAAGGATATAAACCTGACGCTCCAATCTCTTATAACGTGGGCGGCGCGGGATCACTGCAGTCTGCAGACCGCCCGAGTCTCATGGGGAATATAGCCTACTACATGACTGCTTTAGTGTAACTTGGAACGCGCACTGCTCGGTATGGGGTAAATAAATAAATATACAAACGTATTCCATTCATGGCGATGTAATTGGTTTCATAATATGTCATTCATGTAGGCTACAAGCCTACGTGACAATTAGATTGTACCGCTACGGTACGGAGTGTGTGTGTGTGTGTGTGTGTGTGTGTGTGTGTGTGTGTGTGTGTGTGTGTGTGTGTGTGTGTGTGTGTGTGTGAGAGAGAGAGAGAGGGGCGTGTGCGTGTGCGGCGAGATGAAGCGAAGCGATCGGGGGAAAGTATTTCTTATTGGCTTTTCATGTCTTTGGTCGTATTCTGGTTCGTCTTCATGTCGTAAAATCGGGGCGTTTTGAGAATATTTAAGGGCGTGTTATTTAAATGACGCTCGGTTTCAGCCGTGACATTTATCAACGCTGGGACCAAATGTACGCTCGGATCAGCTGTGTAGGATCCTTTGATAAATGTGACTTCGACGTTGGTGTACGGCCGAATATATGGAAAAATATATGGCGGTTTATACGCTGCGTTGATAAATGAGGGCCCATGAGTGGATCAGTCCAACAAGCTCTCGCCGGCCCTTGAAAATCCGGGCCAGAAGGTGTAAATCTTGCGCCAGGCCGTACCCATATCCACAGCAGGTCTCCAAGGTGAAGGCACTTTGATCGCATGTTAGAACAAGGTGGGTAATGGAAAACCATGTAAAATGGACACCATTTGGGTTTGCCTATAGGCTCCATTTGGCAGAGACTTCTTTCAAAAAACTGGGGCGGACTGAACTGACAAATGGACGGTCCATTTTGCAAATAATGGACCGTCCATTTGACAGAAAACTACCCAAATGGACAGTCTTTTTTTGTGAATGGACAGTCTTTCTGGTATTGACCGGAGAAGTATAACTCGAGCTTAAACGACTGGGGAGCTGTTCTCAAGTTATTGCTTGTCTAGCACGAATATATCGTCAAGCGGCGATTTTTGGGCCGGCGATGGCCGCTAGAAATATTTTGGCATGTCGCCCAACCTTACCATCTGTCTAAACAATAATGCTATTTGGTATTTATTTTAGATGAAAGACGTAACTTGAAATGTTGGCACTATGACTGGTAAAAGGGTTTGAGCTATATGATGGAAAGAAGAAAGGTAGTGTGCATCCAAGAGAGCAGGTGGATGGGGAGTAAGACCAGGAGTATTGGAGTGTGGTTCAAACTGTTCTACCATGGGGGGGGGGGGGGGGGGGGGAGAGAAGAAATGGGGTCTGTATAATCAGAAAAGAGGTGTGTACCAACAGCGTTCAGTTCCACAGATAAATATTGTGAAAATAGCCAAACTACAAGCTCGAGGCGCTGTGTTTGCCTGTTTCTTACGTAATATTTGACAATTTGGTATTACATTTTTTTTTAGAAATGACAAGGGTTGTGGCTCTATGATGTTGACCATAACTCCTGGTTGAAGATGGCTCCCATGAATGAGCTACGCTTCTTCTTAAGTAAGACTGTCAAACTCCTGTATGACGTTCAATTTAGCCATACTAATCTTGGCGTCCCTATTTTGGGCATACCATTATACCAGTAGTAATCTACCTCTTTACATTAGGGCAAATACTGTATTTGCTCTATACATATTATGTATAGAGAATGTCAGGTCTTTGTTCTGTTATGTTATTCGAAATTGCACTAATGTATTCACTAGCTTCTGCTGCCATTTATATCTTGAAAAAGTGCTAAATCCTGTCTGCTTCACCCAAAACCGGTATGTGTCCAGTTGGCATTGAGTGTACTTGCCAACTTTTACCTCTGGGGCTCATGCCAAATGGAGAGTCATTTTGGGATGACAGTCCAAATCTAATCAGTCCATCTGGCATGGCCCAAAACAAGGGCTTGTGTACCGGTAATGCCCAAGTTAACAAAAGTCATCCCAAAATGACAGTCTAATTGGTTTAGACTTGTGAAAGGCCATGCCAGGTCAACATAATTTAAATCCCGTAGTTACACAAAAGGTATGGGTCATGCCCGAGTGGATAAGGGTTATGCCAAAAGGACAGTCATTTTGGCATGGCCCTAAACACGGGGCGTGCCAAGTGAACATCGGATGACCTCTTGACCTTTGCCAGCTTTGCAACCCATTAAGGCCACACTTGTCCTTTTAAGCTTTTTCGTCGCGACTCCATCCTCCGTCAGATTTGACGTTCTTCAACCAGCTCTTCAACCAACAACGATGCTGTCTTGCTATGTTGACCGGTGTCCTGAGGGCTCCATGGGCCTGAAGAAGGGCTTGATGGATGTGGATGACAGCCTGCAGCGGTTGATGGCGGTGCAGCAGCTCAGAGCCAAGTACGACATTAAGATCAAGAAGGGGTACAACAGAACCAAAACAGTCACCAACTACCAACACGGTGAAGGTCTTTGGAGTACAGCTGGCGAGCCCTACCACAGTTTGAAACTGAATATGGTAGTGTACCAAGGCTTAATTTGTATGTATACATTATTTACAATAGGTGCTACAGACCACACGTTCTGGATTCTGGTGTATAAGGTGGTATTTAGGTGCCTTGCAATTTTTTTTTTCATTTGATGCTTTTTTGGCTGAAAAACACTGATGTCAATTTTGCCATTTGGACGCAATATTGCGGGCCTCCCAAGACACCTAGAGACGTAAAACCACCACAAGGATGCGCTTAATCGAGTACTGATCAACATATGTAATGTCAGAATCATAAGCTCAGAAACTGTAGAAAAAAAGTTTGGCTTAAATGATCAACTTCTGTTCAAAAGGCTCTGAAGGGCCAATCTTCTTAGAGGATTCAGATGCCCCGAGTTCAAGCATGCTGCTGAAAATCTGGGGTCCTCAGGTGGTCTTCCGTGGCCAAAAAAGGGATTCAGGCCTGAAAAGGGATAAACCAGATCATACCCAAACGACGCAGTCGATACTCTTTTGATACTATTTATTTTCTGGACCCCCGCAAGCTCCGATAATGTATGAACACTATCTAGGGCTATAATTACAATGTAACCGGCTGTCGTCAAAAGCTAACACGGTTGCGGGGCTAGGGCCGTTTTCATTTTCAAAAAACTAAACCTGAAAACCTGCCAAATGGACATTTGGCCTTGCCCGATTTCAACCTGTTTCCGGTGTGCTTGTTACGTAACACTAGACCATACCCGGTCGACGCATCCGTGGGGGGATATGCGCACATGATCTTCTGGCAACCCGGGAGGCAGTTCGTCCCATAGCTGGGCAGCCCATAGACAATCCCTTCCCCTCCCCCACCAGTACACATGGCACCACATGGCAATCAGCATCAGCTGTGCAATCCGACCTGTCTTTTGCAGGCAGTCACTTGGTCTCATAAAGAGAGGACAGAGAGCAACATCTACATTTTCTTGATCCAAATCAACCCAACTTCAAATTGAGTCATGGACAATCTCCAGCATGTAAGAAATCATTTTTGTTGATTTTGATTTTTCTTTGGCTGTAACTCGAGTCCCATGATATCACCGAACGCCTGCAGAATTGACAGGTTTACCTCCCTCCCTGTCACGGAGTCGCTCACTAAAACCAAGTCATCTGCAAAAGGCCATTGAGGTGACCCTGTGGTGTATAAAAAAAACATTACATGTTTCTTAGCATTTGTGTTATCCTTTTATTATAAGGACCTACTTTACGTTTCACATTATGGCTAAAGCTGTCATTTTGATGTATGTAAAAACATGAAAACTCAATCCTTGACCTCACGCGCAAGCTTCTTTCTGTGTTAAATGTAAATAAAACATTACATGTTTCTTAGCATTTGTGTTATCATTTTATTATAGACCTACTTTACGTTTAACTTTATGGCTAAAGCTGTTATTTTGATTTATTAATAAAAAATCACACCCTGTGTGAAGGTAGCGGCGCCTTTGATACATTATGTCATCGATATGTGTTTATAATGTGTTTATAGCCATGTGTCACATGAAGCTTGACCAATCACTTTGTTGACGGGTCTGACCAATCAGAACGTTGACGGGTCTGACCAATCAGAACGTTGACGGGTCTGACCAATCAGAACGTTGACGGGTCTGACCAATCAGAACGTTGACGGTGACAACGGACAAAGTCAGGTATAGAGCAGGATCCGGCTAGCGCCGCTAAAAAACATGTCAACTCAAGCCTATCCGTTTTCTGTGACGGGAAGGGAACCTTTCAAGTTCAACAAGTTCAAATGTGTTCAAGGAAAGGACAGGAGGGAGACAGTAGTCTGATGGAACAGCCTTGTGTGATATATCATTATTTTCAGAATAAACACACCAATACCTCCACATGCATGTGAGTTGAAAAGCATAATGACATAGTCATTGCATGAGAGGGGGGGTCCCCCTGGAAGACAGTAGGAATGACACAGTGTAATGTGTCATTTTGCATGCTTGTCTGTGGACAGTATGTGTGGAGGCTACATACTGAGTGCTAGGCCTCTTCTGTCTGGAATAAAGCATAAAACAAAATGACTGACTAGTGAAACAACTAAAACACAGCGAATGCCTACATTAAATGCAATAATTTACCGATTGCAAAAAGTCATCTGTTTCAAAGACCTATATAGCAATGGGATTCTGGCACCATTTTCATACTTGACCGAGAGATTCAGTTTACCCAGCTCGCACCTATTTCGCTACTTCCAGATTAGACACTTTCTACAAAAACAATTTCCAAATTACCCAAACCAGCCTATTCATTCGGCAATTGAATTTCTTTGAATCCCAACAAAAAGGGCACTATTTCAGAGATATATAATCAACTAAATTTAATAAATCCAGAGACTCTTAACCGTCTTAAAATGGCATGGGAGAAAGGGGAAGGGGAGGCATGCGTTAATCCGACAGACCTTTTCTCCGACTATGTGGCATCCGCGTGCGGTTAGGGTTAGGGCGCGGGTTTGGTTCGGGTTTAGTATTGGAAACGTCGGAGCGCTGCGCTGTCGGAGGAATGCGCTGTCGGACTAACGTACTGCACCCGGGAGCAAGACCTGGGGGTGGAACTGCCTGATGCAACATGGGAGACGGCGTTGAGACTAGTCCATAGCTCCTCAATTTGCGCTAGACATAGCCTTATACAATGTAAGATTATTCATCGTGTCCATTACACCAACGCGAGACTAGCAAGGATATTTCCAGATGTTAGTGACGAGTGTAATCGTTGCAGGCAATTCTCTGCGGATCTGACACATATGTTTTGGTCATGCCCTCGACTACAGGCCTTTTGGACACACATATTTAAATCTTATTCTGATATATCAGGTGTACCCACCCCACCCAACCCCTTAACAGCCCTATTTGGTGTTCTTCCAGGGACTAACATCCCTCAACACCTTAAGAGAATAATTCCTTTCACCTCTCTTCTAGCAAGACGTCTCATACTCCTTAAATGGAAACAAGTTTTCCCACCCACACATAACGGTTGGATAAAGGACGTACTATTCTATCTCAAGCTTGAAAAAATGTGATTCTCACTTAATGGTTCTTTGAGAACGTATAACCAAACATGGAGGCCTCTTGTGGAGTACGTAAGGACCTTGACAGTGGCCCCGGAGGAAAGCGATACTTGAATTGGGGAATGGTGATAATATAGACTTGCGTATTGTCCGTGTGAGCTGGTGTCTGTGCACACAAAGGTGGTCTCCTTTGTGGTCCCCTCTCTTCTCTCCTTCCTTTTACCTTTAAATTAGTATTATTATTATGTATTTACTTTTATATCTCACTCCTGCTATTTAAATACCTCTGGGGAACGGAGAGAGGGAAGGGAGAATTAATTTATGGGAGAAAAAAAAAAACAGAATATATATATATAATAAAATAAAATAATAATAATAAAAAAAAATCTATGCAATGTCTTGGTCATCTGATTTGTATCATCCATCTCCATTTTCATTGCTAAATGATTGTTACTGGTGCTTTCATTTTGTTTTTGATTTCTCTTTGACTTTTTTTTTCCTCCTCGCTTGTTTTCTAAGAACTTGTAAATGCTTTTTTTTTTTTAAATGAAGGAAGGGGGTGGGGAGGGGAGGCGGGGAAGGAGAGGTAAAGGAAAAGTTGTTTATATTTCTGGTTGTTTTTTTTGTTTTTGTTTTGGTTTCTTTCTTTTTGATTGCAGCACTGTCAGTAACCGGGAAGAGTGGGTGGGTGGATGGGAGGGAAATGAGGGGTACCTATGTACAATATATATGCTCGTATTTTGAGTTAACGAATGTTGTCCTCATATGGGAGGAAAAAATAACCTGTAAAAAAAAAACAATAAACAGATATATAAACAAAAAAAAAAGTCATCCGTTTGCTTAATACCAGGCAGACACCTAACGGCGTCGCACCCGGTCATCTGCCTGCTGATCCCTCATTGCCGCTGCATTTGCTTGCACTATATCACTGTTTCCCAAACATGACGTCGCGGAGCAATTTTTATTGGTCAAGAGGAAATATCCCCTTTTTTTCGTTTCCTACATTAAACTTTTTAAATCTTTTGAAAACAATAAATAATGTAGTTTTAAACAAAAAAACACAACTTTTCATCAATTAAAAACAATTCCCAAAATTGTCTAAAGTATTTCAGGAACAAAATAAAAAAAAAAAAAATCCATGACCAAAAAAATTAAACACATAGCAGCTGCAGATCCATAAGCTCGCAACGCGGCACGAAGCACACTTGTAGATCTGCTATTTTCACTATTTTGCGTCCCGGGCAAAGGTATAGATAACCGATCTACAACCTCACAATGTAATGCAGCGCGACTCGAGAGCTTTTAGAACGGCTATTGTCGGCGAAGAGATTTGGTGTACAGGGAAAAAAGAAGACCAAGTGCAGAGCCAAAGGTCAAGTTACTAAGTATTGAGGGTGTGAGTGGTTAAGTGTCTGAAAATACACGTTAACATAAAACTTAACAAAACATTTACACACCACTGATAATAGTGCTGTCAAACAAGTCTATGAAGCTATCTACGAAATCAAAGGAACAAAAAGTTTATCATGACTGTATTATTTAATATACAATATGTAGTGGGGGACCCTGCACCATCTCTCTCTCAGCTAAGGGGTCCTTGGCCTGAAAAACTTTGAAGACCCCTGATTTAGCATCTGATTTACGCCACGGTTTACAGTAAAACATTTTTGATGGCCTGTGGGCTAAATGTTTTGTCTGGATCGTTTGTGGAGGACAGTATGGTGCTGCTCTGTAGTTAGTTTGTCATCATAATGAGCAAAAAGATGTGGGAGGAGGTTTTATTGGCTTCAGTTTATGACTCAAATGGAGTGATTGACTTGATAATTCCTACAAACTCAACGCATATGAAAATGTCTGCTCAGTTGGGCCTGCATTTTAGTGAATGTTTGTTTCTGTCACGACCCAATGTTATTCAAATGTAGGACTCATACGCAGTTACCCAACTCTGGGAACCAGGATGAAGTTTGATAAAACTTCACTTATACCACAACAAAGAGCCCTCCACAACAGTTTCACCAGACATGTACTTTGGCACATCACCCACAATCCAGCACTCCATGGAAAAATGACACAGTATTTATGGTCTCTGGCCTCGTCAGTCAGACCAGGCTCAGCTGGCAACCACAGGTGAGTCCACTCAGTTCAATCAGGGAGGGAGAGAATTCAGGGCATTTGTAGAGGTGAGGGGTTGGGCCAGTGGTGAAAGAAATACTTATGTTTTGTACTAAATAAAAGTATCAATACTGCAATGTAGAAACACTCTGTTACAAGTAAAAGTCAGGTAATCAAAATGTACTCTACTTAAAGTACCAAAAGTAAAAGTACTCATTATGCAGAATGTCCCATTTCAAGTTTTCAATGGTACAGTATAAAACAACATTTGAAAATAGCAGATCTACAAGCTCACAGTGTGTTGCGTTGCGACACATTGTGAGCTTGTAGATCTGCTATTTTCAAATGGCCAAAATGTATATAGGGCTGAAGTGGTTAATGTATATTTTGTAATAATCTAAATCTACAAAGTAACTAGTAACTTAAGTTTTCAAATAATTGTATTGGAGTAAAAGTAAAAAAAGATTTGCCTCTGAGATATAGTGGAGTAGAATTAAAGTATTGAACATTGTAAATACTCCAGTAAAGTAAAACATACAGTACCTCAAAATTGTACTTAAGTACAGTACTTGAGAAAATGTACTTAGTTATTTTACATCACTGGGGTGGGCAGAAAACACACAGGGGGCACTGGACATGACTGGACTGGTACTCTGGTCACTGGACAGGGCAGGGGCAGAGGCCAAGATCGTGACAGTTTCAAAGTTTTGATATTTGGATGGTTACTGTAGCATCATCATTAGGACATGTTGTTGGCCCACAATGCTAGTTGACCATGTTTGGCCTCATGGACTGGACCTGTGTCACATGTTTTGTTCATTTTGAAGCCTGGGAAGGCAGATTTCTGGTTAGTCTTGTGTAAATAAAAACATATGAAATAGCAGTAGATGTCAAATATGCCAAAAATGTATGGGGAATGTATGAGTGTGTACCAATGTAATGAGAGCAAGTTAGACTAACGTGGCCATCTAGTGGCCACATTGAATAACACAACAGGATAAGAAGTGCAGCAGTACTGTAGGTAGGAGGCATCATATTTCATTGCTTGGTCAGGTGCCTTTTCGCATGGTAGTGAAGTATTTTTAAAAGCAAACACTCCACTACTTTAACTCAAGTAGAAATTTGACTGAGCAACTTTTACTGAGTAACAGTTGACCATCTATCTACACCAGGGATCTTCAACAGGGGGTCCGGGACCCCTAGGGGGTCCTCAGAGTTACTACATGGGGTCCGCCAAATCTTTGTGTGATAGGATTTTTTTTTTTACATTAACCACTTGAACCCTAGCATCCCTTTTCTGAGGAGAACTTTAGCCAAAAATAGCAGATCTACAAGCTCACAACGCCTCGCGCTGCGAGGCGCTGTGAGCTTGTAGATCTGCTATTTTTGGCAAAGAGGTATAGGTGTAGAGGAAGAAAAGAGCAGACCTTATTTTAGAGGGGGTCCCTGCTCTATCTCTCTCTCAGCTAGGGGGTCCCTGGCCTGAAAATGTTGAAGACCCCTGATCTACACTATCTACAGTACTATCTATTTGAGTATCTATCTATACTCAAGTACTCTGGATTCGAACCCCCAGACTTCCCCTTTAGGCTGCTAGTGGATAAGAAGTTGACTTTCTACACCCGGGTTTGATTCCTGGGGGTACACGGATGCATAGATTTGCATAACTCATGGTTAGATTGTTACCTTAGCAGGCTAACTGATTAATGCATATTATTGCAGAAACCCATTAAGACCTGGAACGCATCTGTGTCACTTTAGATTTATTTGGCTATTCAAAAATAGCAGATCTACAGGCTTGTAGCGCGGCACTCGGTGCCGCACTACGAGCTTGTAGATATTTTTGAAAAATCGTGATTTTTTTTTTGCTTTGATTTTTTTCAGGATTTAGAAAACATTTTAAGAATCGCCTCAGGTCTTAATGGGTTAATCAGGCAGAAACCTTGTATCTCCATATTTATTTATTTGTTTTCGTAAATTAATGCCCTACCTCGTCATAAGGGTGTCGCGCGAAAGTAGTGAAAATAGCCGATCTACAAGCTCACAGCGCGTCGCAATGCGACACGTTGTGAGCTTGTAGATCAGCTATTTTCATCTTTTTTTTTAAATAACTATAAAAAAGCAATCGATTTGGACATACAAGGTTTCCACCCGACAGCCACGATAATTCTTATTCACAACTTAGCCAGGACCCTTGAGTGACAACACTGTCCTGTATACAGCAGTAGGCCTCGGGATGGAGTTCACAGTGTCTTAAGATGACATAACATCTCAGCCCGCTGTTGCGTCACTGAAGATAAAACACCTAAAAACCAGATAAAGGTCCCAAAAGACAACAATTTCACTCTTTGTCCCCCCTCGCACGTTTATTTTTCCTGCGTCGGGCCCCTCGGTCCATGTCATGGTGTTTACAGGTGAGTCTGGGGTCTCCATTTTGTCCTCCGCGGAAGCATCGCGTAACCATGGCGACAGACAAAGACAGGAAGGACGTGGGATGGTTCAAACTTGCTCATCGTAGCCAGGGGGCTGGACAGCTCTGAAGGTCCAGGGGTCAAGGTCGTCGCTCACTCCTCACATCCTCACGAAGATGGTCCCCTCCCTCCCCAAGCTGGGGTCCCGGGGGGCGGGGTGGGCCCCCTCTTGGGGAGGGGTGCCAAAGATCACAGAGTCGTGTCTGTTTGAAGGTAGGCCAGGATGTGCTCTCATCCACGGTGTGCCAGGGTTGTTATAGTAAGCAGTCGCCAGCGGATTACATGCACATTTTCTGCTGTGTTTGACTCACTTGGGGAGGTGTTGGGTGAACCGATTGACTCTGGTCCCCTCACTGCCCTTTTCGGAAACCCCTCAATGCCTGATGCGTCCGGCTCCGCCCGTCGAGTTATTGCCTTCACAACATTGCTTGCTAGGAGGCTTATTGTCTCCGCCAGGCCGAAAGGCATGGCGAGAGAGTATGTTTTACCCCCTGTCCGTCCGCGTGTCCGTGTGTCAGTGTGTCCTGTCCGTCCGCGAGCAGCTAATCTCTGGCACCGTTAGCCCGGTCGCTGCGAAACTATGCACACACACTCCCTGGATAGCAATTCAGAACCTCTGCCCCTTTTCACATGGGCCTGTTATAGCGCTACCAGGAGGCCGATTTGTGCAAAACCCATTTTTTTAATATTACTCCTGTAGATGTTATCCAAACGTCATGCAAATCGGTACACAGTATCTCTATAGTCATGTGATCAACACGGATCTGTCCGATTTCCCATATTCCATCCTCATTGGCTATTGGCTTCCATTGCAGGATTGGTCCGTTTTGAACAAAATTCCTCAAATCATGAACGCAGCTTGCAATTTCCGTGAAATTTCACACGCACATTCCCACTAGGCCGGGGAAGAAATGGCACCCTTTTCACATTGGCCTGTTATAGCGCCACCAGGAGGCCACAATAACATACCTGACCTGGCGGAGACCTGTGCTCCAAGGAGCGCTTTTTCTAATCCTCCTTAATCTCCCCTTAAACGCATAATAAATGGATTCACGAAATTGTATCAAACTTTAAAAGATCAGGTTCTCCCTTAACGGCTCCTTGAAGTTGTTCCATAAAACCTGGCAACCGTTTCTGGACCAAATAGACACACTTACTATAGGGCATCGCAGTTCCCGCCCACTTCCTGGTTCCACTGCAAAATACTCAATGCATTTTTTCCCATTGACATTTCCAAAAATATTTATATCAATTAATTTAAGCCTAGAATCAAGCTATCCAGGGTCCTGGTGAATCATGACCATAAAACGTTTGATTCTGTGAAAACACTTTTTTGAAAACGGCAAAACAAAGGGTATTTATTAAATATAGTATATCATATAATTAAATCACAGGAAAAAAATGTTTAATGGTCATGATTCACCAGGACCCTGGACAGCTTGATTCTAGGCTTAAATTAATTGATATAAATATTTTTGGAAATGTCAATGGGAAAAATGCATTGAGTATTTTGCAGTGGAACCCGGAAGTGGCCGCAACTGCGATGCCCTATAGAGGACTGTGAGGAGACAATACTTATTGAGGACTGGAACACGGACATGGGGCGGAAAAAACGCACCCGTCTTCAAGTCCTTTAATACGTTTTGTAACCTACACAGCCACACCCAGCTGATTACCCAATACACAAGAGTGTGTGGTTCTACTCAAACCCTCGTAGATCTCATCCTGGCATCGGACAGGTCCAGAATCTGCAGGAGTGGGGGTTTTTGAATGCGGTGTAAGTGATCACTACATCATCTTTAAAAAAAAATATTCAAAAACCACGACAACATCACCTCCAAACTTCTCAGAGACGCAGCCCCCTCTATTGCCCACATATCAAACGTCTCCATCAGCCAGGGGCACGTCCCGCAACATTTCAAACTAGCGAGAGTCACCAATCTGTACAAAAAAGGAAGCAAATTAGACCCTGGCAACTACCGCCCCCACCTACAGGAGGCTGCAAATTGCAACTGGCCCCTGTGAAAAGTAAAATGTCTAAAAACTCATCACTGGAAATGACAGTACAGTACAGTAAACAGTTGGGACTGTGTGTGTGTGTGTGTGTGTGTGTGTGTGTGTGTGCGTGTGTGTGTGTGTGTGTGTGTGTGTGTGTGTGTGTGTTGGGGGGGCGGGTAATCTGGCCTCATATGTTCTTTGCTTAATTTATTAGCAACATATTATACTATTTCCAAAGGAATTGGATATTTTCCTCGGAACTGGGTGTTTTTATTTATTTGTTATCACCACAGTATTTTCACCTTACTGTAAAGGTTAGATACGAGCATCATGAGTTGCTCTGAAAACCCATCTCTATGTATACAAACTTAAGTCACCCACAGATGCTTCTAAGCTGAATGTACACGTTCATGTTTAACCACATGAACCCTAGTGTTAGTCTCATAACTATGAAGAGATTGTGGTGTAGATGGGGAACAAAGGGAGGGGGCAAATACATATACATGAAGAGAGTGGGGGAGAGGAGAGACAGAGGGGGAGGAAGAAAGGAGGAGAGAGAATGATGAGGAAGAGAGAGCACGGGTATCAAAGTAGAGAGAGACTTAAGCCAAATTCCATTCCCCAAAACTCGGTCACTCGCTCCCTCTCCTCGCTTCCTCCACTCGCGCCTAAGCCCCGCCCCTGCGAGGAGCCGAGGATTATTTGAGAGGACGAGTGGTCGAGCGGTTTCCCTCAAAGGATCGGACTGCACTCAGCAGCGTCATTTCAAAGCGACGGCAAATTCCGCGATCACTTATGACATCTCACACAGCTGGACCAGAGCCGTGGATGAAAATATACATGCATAGAATAATATGCAGCTATAGAATTATACAGAATATAAGAATAGACAATTCCTCAATGTGGACGGCCACAACATTGTTATCTTTATAGTTAACATTGTTGTGCAAGGCCATTTATTCCTGAAATAGTGAATGAAGCGCCAGGATGAGCAAACGTACATTTATGAATTTAATCCTGACCTGTCCCTCTTTTTGCTCGTACAGTCCCCAGAACCCCAGTACAAAAATGTACTCCATGAAGTGTAGATGTGTGTCAAAAAGGAAACGTCGCAGCCGAGGGGCGCGCAGAAGGGTGGATGCATATTTATAGCAGAAACAGCTTCACATTTAACTATAGCCATACTCATTCAAATATGAACAGATTCTTAAAATGTAAAATTCCCTATTAGCTGTGAATGGTCTTCTTCCATGTGTATCAGTCATGATTGTTTCGCCATCAAACAATAACAAGCAAAAAGGAAATATCGGCGGGTCCTTCTTCTCCATTGTGCTGCTCGCGCACCTCTCGTCCTAAAACACCTTCGCCCCAGGTCTAATCCGGCGGCCTCGGCCCGCGAAAAAAATGGGGCAGTGTGTTTTGGACGAGCGTTCCGTTTTCCTCCTGTTGTCTTTTCTTTTTCTTCGTCCCAGAAGTTAACAATGTTTACATAATCTTTGTCACAGTAATTTATAGTAGTCCGTGCACTGCATTGAGGCATGCACGAAGATAAACTATCAGCTTTTGAGAGAGAAT
Organism: Gymnoscopelus microlampas; assembly: GCF_963454915.1. NCBI lineage: Eukaryota > Metazoa > Chordata > Actinopteri > Myctophiformes > Myctophidae > Gymnoscopelus > Gymnoscopelus microlampas. Next base: position 4,959,547 of record NC_139939.1, on the reverse strand, counting down.
AAATGTGCACAATACATTTTACAATGTATAATTGTATTATGCTTTATATCATACAACGCAATAAAGCCAGTGGCTTGTTGCGGTCTTTTCAGTTACTTTACACTGTGTGAGTGTGTGTGTGTGTGTGTGTGTGTGTGTGTGTGTGTGTGTGTGATGCGCAACGAGTGAGCTGCGGGGGCGAGGGGGGGGGGAGTGCGGCCGGTGTTTTCGGCACATGTGGAGGAGGAGGACCATGTATACGTCACGGGAGAAGGGGAAAAAAACTAAAAAAAAGTGTACACGTGATGCGGAAGTCTGCCGCGGAGGAGCTGTTGAGAGTGGTCGAGGATACACTTGATGTACACTCGCTCAATGCGGAAGTGGAGAGCCTCCTCGCCTCCTCCACTCGCCTCCTCCATGACGCACATGAACAATTGGACCGCGACTACTTCCGGTTCGAAGTCGGAGTGACCGAGTGGGAGTGAGCGAGTGGCCGAGATTTTCGGTATTGGAATTTGGCTTTAGAGCAAGGTAGGACACAGACAGAGAGAGAGAGAGAGAGAGAGAGAGAGAGAGAGAGAGAGAGAGAGAGGCAGACAGACAGACAGACAGACAGACAGACAGACAGACAGACAGACAGACAGAGAGAGAGAGAGAGCATGATATGAGTGATAGAGGGAGAGGGGGGCAGTGAAGGGCAGAGAGGTATGGAGACAGGAGCCAGAGAGAGAGGGGGGGGGGTGTAAATTAATGGAAAAATAAAAACACAAGTGGACCAGCTCCATTCTTCTGCGAGGAAGGGAGGAGTGAGTTCTACACTTCCTGTGTCTGCACAGCCAATCAACCTGTGACCCCAACAACCTGTTATATCATTTATGTGTTTGTTTATTTGAACAACCTGTGAAAGCATTTAGGTGTGCTGTGTGTTTCTCGAATCACTCAACCATGACGACCTGTTTTATATCGTCGCTGTCGGGTGGAAACATGGTACGTCCAGAACCACTCGACCGCTTTCAATTTCACTTGAAAAACATTTCTAAAACATGAACTTTATGATGTCCTGCATGCACTCACCGACCTCTGTGTTAGAGCTCTCCAACTGCATGTTAAAGGTTTCATGACGTTCAGTTTTACCACACATTAAAAGTCTTTGTCATGGTCCTTCAAACGTGTATAAAAAGTTTTAACAAAAAATCCACTCCATTGAGCCATGGCAGGTGTTTTTCTCTCACATTTTTGAAAGCCTTTTCAACTGCAATGAAAAAATAAATCTTTGCCTGCGGGTGTCGCTGTTGAGGGATTTTGCCTGTCAATCATCGCCTCTGCTCCGCCCCCCCCCCCCCCCCCCCCCCCCCCCCAAAGGAAAGGATAGGGGAGGGGAGGGGCTAGGAGGAGAGTGGGCGGGATTAATGGCCTGTGACTTCACTGCCCAAGGGCCAAGCTCAGATTACTTTTCAGCCTAATTATTCAGAAAACCCCAGACCACAGAAAATCCACTGAATGTTCAAAGTTCAGATTTTTTTGGGTGTAATTGAGGTCATAAAACCCCACAAAAAACATAAAAAATAAAAACAGTGAAAATGAATGTCATAGAACCTTCAACGCAAATGTCTAGTCAGCCAATCAAATGGCAGCAACTGAATGCATTTACGTAGGCCAGCATGTAGACATGGTCGTCTGTGTGATTACACGCTGGGCAAGTGTCTAAACGGAAGTACCGGAATTTTGCGGAAGTACTGCCCAACTAAATTAAGTTGGCGCTTTACTATTCTCTGTGAATGAAACGATTGGTGTGATTGGTCGAAAAAAGATAGTTTCCGGGGTAAATACATACAACGGAAGTCCCGCCCTCGTAGACACTCTCTGCATTAGGTCGTGACCAGGCTTTTCTCCTCGGAGATGAGTAAAGGGTGGGAACGACACTAATATGACCCTAGTACTCCTCAGTAACTGCAGATGGCTTTGCTTCACTTCTATGTCCACATGTCTACGCCTTTTTCCTGGGAACTGCACCGCACCTGGCCTTGGCATCAGAATGGGGAAAAAAGGTGATTTAAGTGACAACCCATTAAGACCTGAGGTAGATTCTAAAAATGTTTTCTAAATCCTAACAGTTTTTTGAAAAACATATGTTGCTTGCTATATCAGACCCTATATATTGCTATATCGGACCCCCAAAATGATTTGAAAATCATTTTGAAATAATAATAAAAAACAAAAATAAAGGGATCTTCACTTGCAACCCATAAAAATGGGTCCGCGACCTGCAAATGGGTCCCGACCCACTGTTTGGGCAACGGTGATCTAAAGCAGGGGTCTTCAACAGGGGGTCCGGGACCCCTAGGGGGTCCTCAGAGTTACTACAGGGGGTCCGCCAAATCTTTGTGTGATATGATTTTTCTTTTTACCTTAACCACTTGAACCCTATAGCATCCCTTCTCTGAGGAGAACTTTAGCCAAAAATAGCCGATCTACAAGCTCACAACGCCTCGCGCTGCGAGGCGTTGTGAGCTTGTAGATCGGCTATTTTTGGCAAAGAGGTAGAGGTGTAGAGGGGAAAAAAAGGAGGTCCGCCACTGGCTAGAAGTGAAGCAACCTTCAATAGTTTGTGAGGAGAAAGGGCGCAGATGGGGGTGGGGAGGTTGGACATACTCAGTCCCATAGGGTGGCGGTGATATACCCCCCACTTTTGAGAAGAAGTGGAAAAAATGTAAACTTCCGACGATGAGCAAAAAAATAACAAAAATAACT
>NC_139939.1:4941817-4954317 GCF_963454915.1 Gymnoscopelus microlampas | reverse complement strand
CGATTTTTTTTAACTCAAATCTTTGCTTATGGGGGTCCCTGGAACAAAATATTTTGAGATGGGGGTCCGCGGCCAAATACATTATCATTTTGAGGGTCCTTGACATGAAAAAAAGTTTTAGAATCCCCCAGAGTTAGTGTCGAAGTGTCCTTGAGCAAGACGCTGCACCCTTAATTGCTCCCGATGAGCAGGTTGGTGCCTTGCATGGTTTCCTCCGCCATCGGTGTATGAATGTGTGGGTGAATGGCACAATCAATGTACATCGCTTTGGATAAAAGCGCTATATAAATTTACCATTTACAGTTATGTTACAGTAATGCGTCGTTGTCACAAAATCCCAAGACACGCCAGTGTGGCTCCTCACACCATTTGAGAACCACTGGCTCTAGACGGTTGCACCTTCACTGGTAGAGACCAGTACACTGCATCACTGTTTTCAACAGGCGTTTAATAGCTGTACTCCATGACCTTTGACCAGAGGAATTAAAGGGGCTACACCATGAATTTCATTTTTTTTTAGGTTTTTAGTATTTTTTGGGCTCCCCAGTGTCTCTTGTACCCCAAAAAATATTTTTTTTTAACATTCAGTCATTCATGCTCATTTCATGGATTTCCTGAATGGGCGTGTCTGAACAGGCCATTTCAGAATGGCAGGGCAAGTGATGTCACTTGCCCTGATTTTGCATTGATGATGGCCAGACAGAATTACTCAGTAGCTCCCCCCTGCCCAATAGGACGTTTTGGTATTGCAGCTGAAAAAGCTTGGAATGACAGACAGTCAGATTGTGAGAAAAAATATCTGGATGTTTTTTAGGCTTACAACCTGTTTAAAACGTATTAGGGGGCAATATTTATATATAATATATATATTTTTAATTCATGGTGTAGCCCCTTTAAGTGTTTATTGATCATTTATTTGATTTGCAAAGCTTGTGCTTTTGGGTGTGTGGTGCATGATTTAACCTTTAGTAGGTTTGTACTGTAACTGGCACCACGTCCAGATGAATGTCGACAAGGAAGCCATTTCTGAAATCTCTTGTCAATAATTGCAACGATAATAATGACTGCCATGTGGTCAGAAGCCAATGAACAGTGTGGCTGCAGCAGCTTGGACCATTCATTCTAGTAGCACTGATCAATACTTGTATTGATAGTCTAGTAGCACAGATCACCTGAAACATTGCCTACTGGCTCACTGTCAGCTAAATACTGCACTAATAATGGATTTCTAATAAGGTATGATTCGTTTTAGGCTTGTATTTAATCTGTGAAGTCCATGCAGTAATAGTTTAGTTAGATCAGGGGCAACTTTGATGATGGAGAGGGCCAAACGTTTTTAGCTTGTAGATCTGCTTTTTTTTTGCTATTTTGGAATTGGAATCCTGACAAGTAATATTGTTTTATTTTATTTCAAATGCATTTAGTTATACTTATGGAAATAACATATAACTTATATACTGTACTAGAAATACATTGGACATAAAAAAGACAATAGAATTTCAATACTAGTCATTAAGCTACTAATAAAGACTGAAGTAATTAAAGCGGGTCATGTTTGCATGTTTGGAATTGTAACAGCTGAAATCAATAATATATCAGTATTCTGATATTAACCTGCGGGCCGCATTAAGTGAAGGTGGGGGCCGCATGTGGCCCCCGGGCCGCCAGTTGCCCCATGTATGAGTTAGATCAATTGAATCTCATGGCTCTCGTCAATATTTCTTTATCAGTGCAGTTAATAATTTCCTTGAGTTCTTGGCATGTTGCACTACTACTACGCACGAGTTATGCAAGAATCTCTGTTTAACCCTTTAAGGCCGGGAAGGAAACGCATGTGTGTCATTTTAAGGTTTCTTTGGCTATTCAAAAATAGCAGATCTACAAGCTCATAGCGCGGCACTCGGTGCCGCGCTATGAGCTTGTAGATCTGCTATTTTTTTTGAGAAATCGTGTCCCTGGAACAAAATATTTTTAGATGGGGGGCGGGGGTCCACGGACAAATACATATTATTTTGGGGGTCCTTGACACAAAAAGTTTGAAAACCATTGATAATAATAATGAGCAACATAACAAAAAAAAAAAAAAAAAAAAAACTTTAGGAAATGTTAGGATTTACAAGACATTTGTAAAATTTTGAGTTATTTTTTTGAGTGAATTTGTAAAAAGATTTGAGTTAAAAACTTTCGCTTTAAAAAAGTATATATATATTCAACCTAAAGATTTGCACACATTTTCACAAAAAAAAAAAAAAAAATAGCAGATCTACAAGCTTGTATATCTGCTATTTTTATACAGCCAAAGAAATCTTAAAAATGACACAGATGCATTCCCGGTCTTAAAGGGTTAATAACTACAATGAACTATGACAATATAGCGCCTCTGTCGGGTGGAAACCTCATAATGTCCCAAACTGTTATTCAAATCCAAAAAAATAGCAAAAGTAGCAGATCTACAAGCTCGAAGCGCAGCGCAAACTTGTAGCTCTGCTACTTTCGATGCTTTTGTATGACGCGGTAGATCAAGCGGAGAGAGAGATGAGCCGGACACATTTCACTACGCTAGTGCTGCCAAAAATCATCAATAGAAACAGGGAGAGAAAGACGGCCAGAGGTCAAAGGTAGTCGGGAACGGTGCTGGAACTCGCGACGTACTGTCAGGCCACATTAGAGCCTATAGGTTAAGGATAAGAATAATTCCTTTTAACAGGTCGTTCAGGAAAGTCCTCACAGTCTTGTTTCCAATGAGAACCTGTGAGCAATTAGGGGTTAAGAGTCTTGCTCAGGGACAAATTTCAATTCATCAACACATATGCTGACCTGGCCTGGGATCGAACCTGGGGCAACCAGGGCCTCTGGCTCCCTAGGCGGGCTCACTAACCATTCAGCTATGGCCGCCCCTGATATGTGCCCGGAACGCTAGGCCAGCGGCAATATTTGACAATGTTATGGCAAATTTGGTATTATTAACCGATTAAGACCTGAGGCGATTCTTTAAAAAAATCTAAATCCTAACAGTTTTTGGGAGAAAAAAAAAAAAATGTTTTCAAGATTTTTCAAAAATAGCAGATCTACAAGCTTATGAGCTTGTAGATCTGCTATTTTTGAATTGCCAAAGAAATCTAAAGTGACACAGATGTGTTCCAGGTCTTAATGGGTTTAAAAGGTCTTACAACTCCTTACATTGAAATGTGCAGATACCCTGTATACACTTATACAGTATGTTGGTTTGTTTACTGTCGAGTGAGAAAACAATGTTGCACATTTAGGCTAAATCATCTGGGGACCCCCCTAAAATAATTTGGGGACCCCCCCTGGTGGTCCCGACCCCCGGTTTGGGGGAACCACTGGAGTATGAGACAGAGGGAAAGCATATTATCGTTATACTGTGTTCAGTACTGATGCAATTGTCATGATAACCTGGCCGTCATTGAGTAGTAGCGTTCGACTACGTCGTAACCTTTGTCCTCCTTTCTACACAGCTACATTTTCCATGACTGGCGGAAACCTTGTATGTCCGAAACCGTTACTTTTCAGGAAATGGAACCTGTGTGTAGTTCTTATTAACTCTTAATAATACTTTTCATCGGTTCAATATTGATAACAAACCCCACAGACACGCGTTAAGCTTTAAACCTGGCGTCCCTTTTTGGGGAATGTCATTGTAGGCGAACATTTTCAAAAACAGCAAAAATAGTAAAAATCGACAAGCTTGCTACTTTTTTGCCACGTCATACGACCAAGTATGATATATAGGCCATTAACCCATTCAATCCGGGAATGCATCACTGTCATTTTAGGTTTCTTTGGCTATTCAAAAATAGCAGATCTACAAGCTCATAGCGCGGCACTCGGTGCCGCGCTATGAGCTTGTAGATCTGCTATTTTATCAATTTTAGCAAAACCTCTACAAGCTTGTGAGCTACTTTTGTGTGACACTGTCACACGACCAAGTATGATATAAGCTCTTAATGCATGAAAGAACTTAAAAAGGTGAAACATGGAGGTTTCTGCCCGACAGTAACGATACACGTAGCTGAGGATACATTACATTACATTACATTACAGTCATTTAGCAGACGCTTTTATCCAAAGCGACTTACAATAAGTGCATTCAACATACAGTAGTTAGGGAACAAAACTATTAATCACCATGAAGTCCTAAGTACATTCTCTTCTAAAACAAGCAACTAAAAGAGTATACCTAGCGCTAAGGTAAAAGTGCAATATATCAGCTACCTACTTTCTTAAACAGATAAATCAAATGAGCAAGAGCTAAAACAAATAAGTGTATCGAATAAACAAGACCCAATAAAACAATAAAACAATAAAACAACAAACAGGAGAGTTGTCGTCGGCATGATAACAGAACTACAGAGTGTCTGAAACGTGCTCCTCCTTCCTTTGTCGGTTTGTGTGACTCAAGCTGACACTATAAAAAAGGGAGAAGAGAAAAACGTGACTCGTGACCATAAATATAGAGAAGCCCACAGATAATAGATTATGCAAGAAAGGTGTGGGTGGGGGGGGGGGGGGGGGGGCAAAGGCAGCGAAACTGACTGCTGTTCAGATTGTCAAAGAGACAGACGGCACTCAATAACCTTACAGGACACTATACACACCAGAGGAATTCCATGGAAACTGGGGAGTTCTGGCCGGCTGATAATTTCAGTGAGTCACTGAGTGAGCGAACGAGCGAGTCGGTGAGTCAGTGAGTGAGCGAGCGAGCGAGCAAGCGAGCAGAGTGAGCGAGTGAATTAGTAAGCGAGTGAATGACTGACTGACTGACAGACTGACTGACTGACTGACTGACTGAGTTATCCTGTGAGGGGGGATTCAGTGTTCAGCTTATTGCTGAGTGTGCGTGTGTGTGTGTGTGTGTGTGTGTGTGTGTGTGTGTGTGTGTGTGTGTGTGTGTGTGTGCGTGCGTGCGTGCGTGCGTGCGTGCGTGCGTGCGTGCGTGCATGTAGTCGTGGGCTCGCTGCAGAGCGAGCACAGTAATGTTCTTACTGCTTTATTGTATTGTAAGTGTACCTGCCATGCAATGGCAAAACACTTACAGTAATCTTCCATACTTAATTAAGTGTGCCTGCCATGCAATGGCAAAACACTTACGAGTATAGTAATGTGAATGTACAGGACATGTTCACATGTGTTTATCTATGGGCCACATGGCTCAGGAACGGTTGGTTCCCAAGGCTATACTATACAGGACCTGCTGTAGCATGTTCTTCATGCTCATTGAACTCATTGAATCCAACTGTATTAATAACACTCTGCTCGGCCTCAGTGTGTTTCACCCTCAGGAAGGTCCTGAACATGAACATTCAAACCATGTTGCTTTCGACACACATTTTATATTTAACCACTATCAACCTGGCTTCCAGGTGGTACCCCCTCATATAAGCATATTCCCTGGTTATTTTATACTTCGTAGATTTAAAAAAAGCTGATCTACAAGCTCACAAACCATGACAATTACACGTTGTGTAGATCTGCTATTTAAAACATTGTGAAAATTGAGGAATCACTTTAGCAATTCTTCACTTCATAATGTTGAAAATCTCGTGTTGGCTCAAGCACAAAATCTAGTCCAACGTGCGTCTGTTGCCAAATACAGCGTTCATACACGCTCTACAGTGTTACAGTGTTCCCTCTGTTCCAGACTGTTTGCTTTCTGGCTGTTAACGGAACAGCGTCAAATTTTTTGGTGAGCGAAACTTTTCTGCAGATGTTTTCTACTCTCATATTACTACTGCTGCTGCTGCTGTCCTCTCATATTAAACCACCAAGACCGGCCATTTATTTGGCTATTCAAAAATAGCAGATCTACAAGCTCATAGCGCGGCACCGAGTGCCGCGCTACGAGCTTGTAGGTCTGCTGTTTTTGAAAAATCTCGAACATTTTGTGCAAATCTTTGAATATATATATATATATATATTTTGTTTTAACATGTGTAACTCAAATCTTTGCTTCATGGAGGATTCTGGAACAAAACATTTCGAGATGAGGGTCCGCGGCCAAACACACATCTAAAAATGTTTTCAAAATCCTAACAGTATGTTGCTATATCAGTGGTGCTCCAACTTTTGCCAAGGACCACCCAAAATTATACGTATTTTGGCCGCGAACCCCCCATCTCAAAATATGTTATTCCAGGGACCCCCAGAAGCATAAAATAGCACATCAAATAGCTGATCTACAAGCTCGTAGCGCAGCACTCGATATCACTTGTACTGCTATTTTTTTGAATAGACAAAGAAATCTAAAAATGACTCACAGATGCGTTCCCGGTCTTAAAGGGTTAACAGCAGGGAATACACAGACAGACTGACTGTAAAGGCTTTGGCTTGGATGAACCATAGATAGACACAGCCAGGTAAGACTGTATAGACTTGTAGCTATAGGGGCATTTTGACAATTAATAGGCTCTATGCACAGCAGCCATATTGGAAAGAAATTGGGCCTCTTCTTACTTCCTTTACAGGTGTTACCAATGATACTAATTAAGGTTCTGTTCCATTCTGGTCAAACAGAGTCAGGGTGCTGATATTGTGCATGTTTGCTCCCTAGAACCACTTGAGGGGGTTCCAAATGGCCCCTTGCGGGTGTGTAACTCTGAGAGTGTACAAATGGAACCAAATGGACCCGCAAGGGTCCATTTGGTTCCATTTGTAAGCCAATGGAAGCCTATTGTCATACAATTAATTGTGATGAATGTTTTTCTTGTGTTTTTGTCATTGGACATTACAATATATAAATAAATACATATATTTATGTTTGCCCAGAAAATGCACAGGTCAAATATGAATATGAATATGGCTTTCCGTGAATATACAAAGCCTGTTACTGAAATATGTAGATAACTGACAATGCCCAGTACAATTAATCAATCATAAATAATGTATTATGGCAAAAACAGGCCATATACTTAAAGGGTAAGACCACTTTGGTAGAGGTTTGGGTTGTGTATTTACCTTGCCATGATGTAACTCCAAAGCTGGGCAAGAAATCAAAAATAATTGCTCCATTGATTAGAAATTGATAATTCAAAATATGCTCCTCATTGACTTACATTGTATGGTAAAACAGCTCTCAAAGTCACTCTTTTAGCACATAAATGAACCCAAACATAGCTGATTCAGACAATATAGAGCATCACCAAACCCAGTACTGTTTGTTTTTTTAATAAAAATGTCAACTTCCTGTTGATTTTACTATTTGAAGATCTGGATCCGGATCCGCCGATCCAGTCCGGGTTTTCTACTTATTAAAAATGGCAAAATCAACAGGAAGTTGACATTTTTATTTAAAAAAAAAACAGTACTGGGTTTGGTGATGTTCTATATTGTCTGAATCAACTTTGTTTGCGTTTGTTTTTGTGCTAAAAGAGTGACTTTGAGAGCAGTTTTACCGTACAATGTAAGTCAATGAGGAGCATATTTTGAATTATCAATTTCTAAGCAATGGAGCAATTATTTTTTATTTCTTGTCCACCTTTGGAGTTACATCATGGCAAGGTAACTACACAACCCAAACCTCTACCAAAGTGGTCTTACCCTTTAATCATTTTATACTTTTTCTATATTTTACACATTTTTCAACATTTTCTAATTGTTTTGCCCGAAATGCCCCAAAACCGGGACCGCAGGTTCAAAGTGGATAAAAGAGTGTGGACAACAACATGGAAATAATGATTGAAATGTTAATTGTTGTTAATTCCATCCAGCTGTTTTTATACTAATGAATGGAAACTAGTCAAACCATTATGCAATACAACTGTGATTAGCTGAAATAACATCAGTAATAGTAATATCAGTGAGGTGTTTTGGCAGGAGCTGCAAACCCGCACCTACCTGAAGAAATGTGGCATCATACATCATTAGACCAGGACAGGCCTGGAATTTCCACCATTTTAGGAGCAAGGTTCTTGCTGGCTGATATTGCAAAAGCCTTTGGTTCTGTCGATATTTTGACGTTGTAGCGCCTGGGAATCGAACCTGCAGTCTCTCGCGTGGAAAGCCATCATTTTAACCACTAGGCTAAAGGAGCTGTAGTGGCTAAAGCTACTACTGCAAGAACACATTGAAACATAAATCATGTCAAAGGTCATGTCTCACTTAGACACAGGATCTGACACGGATTTTGACCTGATGGTCAAATTATCCCCTGAGCAAGCAGGCACGCTCTATTAGCCCAATGGTAAAAATGTCAACACTTGCGCAGGAAACCGGGTTCAAATCTGACCCGGGGTAGAAGAGGAAAGTTACATAGTACTCTATACAAAAATAAGAAGAATATTTTTTTTTTTACATTTTAACAATACAATCCCTGGCACAAAATATTTTCAGATGGGGGTCCGTGACCGAACACATTCATTTGGGGGTCCTTGACATGAAAACGATTGAGAACGACTGCTCTAGTTCAACATTCTGTTGCTTTTCAGTTATTTTGCGATCATCCAGTACCAAAAATAGCTTGGCTATAATTTTATCTAAATCATTTGACGTTTGATTTCAACCTTTCAACATTAGATTTCATGTGATGTTGGCTATATACGAGTGTGGGAGAATTCAGTTAGTGTTTGGTTCTGCCGTGTGGTCTTTAATGTCGTCGCACATGTCAGCTGCCACTTTTTCATTTCCCCTTTTCTCTGCATTCTCAGCACCGCAGAATATAACAGAAATAACACTGAAAGAACAAACGTATGAATATTGATATGAGTGCAGGTGAATGCAGTCTGTGTTTGGTTCTGCTGTTGTCTTGAACAGTGGCGGAAAGTATCTAAGCACATTTACTCAAGTACTGTACTTAAGTCATTTTATTTTTGGTATTTTTTTACTTTACTGGAGTATTTCCAATTTTCAGTACTTTTACTTCTACTCCACAAGGCAAATATTACACTTTTACTCTGCTACAATTATTTGTAAACTTTAGTTACTAGTTACTTTGTAGATTTTGAGTATTACTACAAAAAATACTTTACCCACTTCAGCCTTATTCACATTTTGGCCATTTGAAAATAGCCGATCTACCAGCTCACAATGCTTCGCTTTTCTTAGATCTGCTATTTTCAAAAGATTTTCATACCACAAAAGTTGTGAAATGGGACATTCTGCATAATGAGTACGTTCTACTTTAAGTATATTTTGATACCAATACTTTTGTACTTTTACTCAAGTAAATGTTGAGTTTGGTCTGTCATGTGTCGTGCGGCTTTGAGTGTCACTCCATACATCAGCAAAAAGTCTGTCCTGCCGTCTCTCAGTTCCCCTTTTCTCTGCATTCTCAGCACAGCAGAGTATCGACAGAAATAGCATTTAAAAGAGCAGATTGATATTGATGACATTGCAAAGGAGACGAACACCCGACCGTTCACCTTTATAAAGGCACATGGTGTCTGTGTGCATGTGTGCCGTCTGTCTCGCTCAGCTGTCCTGCTGTCTGCCCCTCCTACTCTGTCTCCCTCTCAGCTGTGTGTCTCTATACACCGTCCCCCTCTCAGCTTTCCTACCGTCTGTCTCTCATACATTGTCTGTCTCTCAGCTTGTCTCTCCTACACTGTCTTTCTCAGTTGCTCTCAGCTTTCCCAGGGTCTGTCTCTGTAAAGAAAACAAACAAACAAACAAACAAACATTTTGTTTATAATGACTATTTGGTCTGGCCATAATGTAATTATAAATGCTGTGGATTCCAGAACGTAACAGAAGTATAATTTACAGCCTGAGAAGTGGTGTAATTAGCTCTGACAGGAAGCACTTACAGTAGATAATATTCCCCAGATGATCTTGAAAATGAAGATATCCTCGCAGTCGGCAGTGGTGGAAAGTAACTAAGTTAATTTACTCAAGTACTGTAGTACAATTTTGAGGTGTTTTTACTTTACTGGAGTATTTACAATTTTCAGTACTTTTACTTCTACTCCACTACATCTCAGAGGCAAATATTGTACTTTTACTCCACTACAATTATTTGAAAACTTTTTGTAGATATAAATTATTACATTATAAAGCATACATTAACCACTTTAGCCCTATTTTATACATAAACTATTTGAAAATAGACGATCTACAAGCGCACAACGCGTCGCATCGCGTTGTGAGCTTTTGTACTTTTGCTTTTGGTACTTTAAGTACATTTTGATGACAATACTTTTGTACTTTTACTCAAGTACATTTTTTATTCTGGACTTTTACTTGTAACAAAGTATTTCCATATTGCAGTATTGGTACTTTTACTTAAGTAAAGAATTTGAGTTATTTTACCTACATTGGATCCATTAGGAACACAGGTTCTTCATTTTTCCCATTTCCTGAAAAGTAACAGTTTTGGACAGTCAAGGTTTCCAACCGACAGTGACGATATGTTATAATGAAATATGTCACAGAGAGGTAAACAGATAAATAACAGAGGGGGACAGACATGTTACATTGTCACATTGAAATGCATTGAGGTCTGTGGGTTTGTTCTATAGAGCTGATCGACCCTGTGTGAACTCTCTCCTTCCCAGATCATTTCCTCTGTTGGCTACTGTAGGCAGATGTACATAGATTGGTTGATTACAGTTAAGTCTAAGTTTCCAGGAATGGAATTAGTACATTATGTATTAACCACTTCAGGCCGATTTCAAATATAGTGAAAATAGCCGATCTACAAGCTCAAAACGCGTTGCGTTGCGTTCTTATCATTATGTTTTAACGCATTAAGACCGGTAACGCATCTGTGGAAATGTTTTAGATTTCTTTGGCAATTCAAAAATAGCAGATCTACAAGCTCATAGTGCGGCACCGAGTGCACCGAGCTTGTAGATCTGCTATTTTATTCATCTTTAATTTGAATAAATATATTTGAGTTACAAATGTTCGCTTTAAAAAAGTATGCATATTGAAATATTTGCACACATTTTCACGATTATTCAAAAATAGCAGATCTACAAGCTCATAGCGCGGCACTCGGTGCCGCGCTATGAGCTTGTAGATCTGCTATTTTTGAATAGCCAAATAAATCTAGAAATGACACAGACGTGTTCCCGGTCTTAAAGGGTTAAGAGTTATGGGGGTCCTTAAAATTAAAAAAGTTTGAGAACCACTGATCTAGGAACAGATAAAAAAAAACATTCCATATTAACCCATTAGATGCTTTGGTTCTAATGGGTTAATAATCGTTAAAGTGCTACAAGTTAGTCAAATCATAATGTAATTAGTACAGTAAGAATATAAAGCAGTAGTGCAACATCAACTGAAGCATTCAAAATATTACTGTAAATGAAATATACTCATGTGATAAATGACGCGTGGGATCAGATTGGCACAGACTGGCATACTCGATACCCGATACCGATACCCGTATTTAAGGGAGTATCGACATCTGTTCCGATACTGGTATCGGTTATCTAAACAACTCTAGTTGAGTACTTGGTCCGCGACCACTGATACCGACCTTGCGTGAACTTTCAACACCAGAGACTGTGTCCTCTGGGTTCTGAGAGGAAGGCAGATGTATGTAGATCAGGGGTCTTCAGCGTTTTTTCAGGCCAAAGACCCCTTAGCTGAGAGATGAGATGAAGCAGGGACCCTTTCTTTTCTTTTTCCTTTATTTATTCAGGGAAGCCCATTGAGAGCAAGCTCTCTTTAAGACAAATAAAACACATACATAATGAAATACAATAACAACCATTTGAATCATATTACAATCGTCACAGATGCAAATAAATATAGTGTTACATGAAACAGGTGCAGTAACTATGTAATGTGTCAATAGGTACCCTAAATGTCTCTATTGAGACCAATTGTGTTGCAAATTAAACTTTTTCATAAATTTCATACATAGCTTCATAGACTTAATTCATTGTTAATACAGTATGTATTTTCAGACAAAACTTGACCTTTAGCTCTGTACTGGGTCTGCTCTTTTTCCCCTCTAGAGTCTACGCCAAACCTCTTCACCGAAAACAGACGATCTACAAGCTCACAATGCATTGCATATATATGTATATATTTCTATCGTGTTCCTATCACATAAAGACTTGATGGCCCCCTGTAGGAACTCTGAGGACCCCCTGTTGAAGACCCCTGATGTAGATCGGTTGATTATAGTCTGAACATGCCTCCTGCCCATGAGTTCCTCTGTTCGTCCTCGAAGAAACGATTAAAAACAACAAACTAGGGAAATGGATGCCGTTAGCCTGGCATTGTCCCTGTGCGTTGATGTATTTATAATTGTATAGATTGCGGCTGGTGCTGATTGGGTGCGTCCAGTGGGGCGCCAGGCAGTGTAGGCTACTATAACAAAGTACATTTACATGAGTGCTGTACTTAAGTACATCTTTTTAGTATCTGTACTATATTTGAGTGTTCGGAAGCGCACATGGCGCATTTTTAAGCTTGTAGAGCTGGTATTTTCACTGTTTTAGATTGTTTTGGGGCGGGGATATTTAGATTTTTTTCTTTAAAAGAAAATACAGCAATATAGCAAAGAAAATGGGATTTGTCATTCGTACTTT